>NW_027069492.1:601221-648447 GCF_002906115.3 Quercus suber | reverse complement strand
ATATATACTTTAGTAACTCTTTACTAAAGTGGTTGGGCCCAACACTCTGAATAACCAAACCCATTAAACTTATCTCAAGGGAATATTTTATATCTCCGTTAAGAGACTATGAATTCCATCTTGAGAATACATGTTCCATCAACACTAAATGCGGCTGCCCAACATACTGAGGTTTTGACCATTAACTTATAGATCTCACTCCTGATATATCAAAGCAACCTACATCTCATGATCAGGTCCATTATTCTCTCAGGATTTAGAGTTGATGTAAATAGAAGTCGTGAGCTTTATTATTCATTTGACAGTCATTAGGAGAATAATAAATCTCACAGCAGTCTAGTTCAATATGTCTTAACTCTTAAAACATATCAACATACCAACTAGAAGTCTCCACTTCCATGATCAAGACAAATCATCTTAGTTGATATGTTATAGTCTTCGCAGATGAAATGCCCAATTTCATCACCGACTACGAACTAAAATTTTGAGTTTACAAAGAACTTGTGATTTATATCTTTCTGTGACTTTTCACATAAATCACATACTATGCATCTCATGGACTAAGATAATGTCCCATTAGTTCGTAAATAGCCTCAAATAATTAAACAACTTAATTATTCATTACATGCCAATAAATTGGATTTTAGGGCACAAACTCTAACACTTTGAATGCTCTGCCATCCACGACCTCTTCAAGGTATGTAATTTTCTCATCATTCTCATTTTATTTTTTGAGAAATTTATGAAAACTTTCTAACACTCTCCTTCATCCATTTTTCTTTCAGGCCATGGCAAAATTTTATACTACATCCAGCCAAGCCAAGGAACTTTGTGACGAGGCTAAGGCTACTAAGACCAAGAACAAGGAGCTGAAGGACAAGCTACTTTTGAAAAAGGGGGAAGTGATCAAGCTGACTGAGGAGCTCAATCATCTACAGGGGATTGAGAAGAAGCTAAAGAATGTGGTGGAAGAGCTCAAGGCAGACTCTATTGAGAAGGAGACCCATATCACTCACCTTGAGGTGAAGGTACAGGGGTTTACCTCGTCTTTGGAGAATGCTCAAAAGGAAACCATTGCAACATTTATTAAGTCAAAAGAATACACTGATTGTCTAAACCAATATTATGCTACTGACTATGAAGACTTTCGCTCTGATGCCAAGGAGGCCTACCCTGAAATGGACTTTGACTCCTTCCAAATTCTTACTACAACAGAAAGTTACTTGCTTCAGACAAACTCTGAGGACGACAATGTCATGGACAATGCCTCAACAAATCCTATTCAAGACACCACCAAGCTAGCCAAGGATAACACAAAGTCTGGAGGCAATGCCCCTAGTGGTTTATCCCTATAAAATTTATTTCTTTTTAAGAAAAATTTATTTATTTTAGTTTGTTAGGACATATGTGTTTTCACTTGTTAAGAACATATGTCACTTATTTATATAAATTGGCTAAATCCTTTGACAAAACGCACTTTACTTGTAATTGGGTTGTAAAATATTCCCTTGAGATAAGTTTAATGGGTTTGGTTATTCAGAGTGTTGGGCCCAACCACTTTAGTAAAGAGTTACTGAAAAAATAGATATCATGAGAAATAGGATTTCATAAATATATATTGAATAACATAAAGGATTAAACTGAGTACTCAAGGATTAAGATGTAGTAATCTACAAAGTGGCAGTCAACATTTCATGACTTTGTATTACTACGAATATTTTAATGAAGGGGTTGCATGTACAATAAAGTCTTGGGAAATAATTTATTGATAAGGCCTAGAGTGCAACTATATTTATATAGTGGTATTAAATATAGTTAATGGTAACTTTGGACTTGTCAAGAGTTGACAGAAAAGCCCAAGGCCCATTGGAGCTAGTGTCTTATTGGTCCCTTTTAGTCCCACTCCAAGCCACAAACTTCAGCCCAATTAGATAATTGGTTAGATACAAAAAGGCAAAAACATTCAGAATATTAAAAAAAGAGAAAAACATCATTGTGAAGTGGTGTGTATGTGAGTTTTGTTCACTCTCTAATCACCCTTTTGTTACCGATTGAGAGACCACACATCTGGGGTATCAAGTGGAATTGGAGTGAAGATTAAAAGTCTTCCCAAGAACGTTTGATCTTCGATTTTGAAATTCACCGCTTCAAGGTACGATCTCTTGTTCTCGAATTCTAAAATTTACTTAGTACGTGTTATCAATATTGAATGAAGTAGATCCATTTAAAACTTATTTTCCGCTGCACTCATCTCTAATTTCCAACACAAAGTCCTTCATTGACATGTCATAGCAAGCACTCACTTCTCTATTAGTGATGATCCCTTTGAACTTCTTCCAAGCATAATCTTTTTCTAGCACCAAATTAGAAGGACGCTTGGTTGTAACTGAAGGATGAATCTTGTGAGAAGTTTTGGCTGCAAGAGGAGGAGGGTTCTCAGGCTGGACGGATGAGGGAGTGGCTTGGACGGGAACCAAGTTCACTGCCGAGTCGTCTAGGTCTACCATCGTGGGTGGAAGTTTTGGAACCTTAAGAGGAGGAGTCTTGACAAGCTTTTGCTTCTTTGAACCCCGACGTCTTGGAAGATCACTATTAGGACATATGTGGTTTACTTGTTAAAGAACATATGTCATTCTTTTATGTAATTGGCTAATCCTTTAACAAAATGCACTCAACTTGTAATTGGGTAGTTCTAGATGTTTTTTAATACTTCAAGAAACAAGGTTTCAAGATCAAGTGTTGAAGTCATCAAGTCTGTCCAAGAAACAAGCTGAAGAAGTGTTGAATCATTAAAGCTCGACACCTGCTCGATAGCTACTTGACAGCTTCTATGTCGAGGTTGACTAAAATCAGAAATTCTGATATGATTTCTTGGGATCCGTGGATGTGTCTTTGGGCCTTCTTTTCTTCTAACCCTAGGCATATAAAAGGATTGTTTTAAGGGCCGTTAATGAGTTCACAAGTTGCACAAGCATTGAGCAAACTCTGTCCAAGCAAATTGTGACCAGAGACAAAGTTTTGCCCTAGTTCATCTCTTTTGAAGAAGTTACTGTGTATATGCACCTTTGGGTTTTGTGACTAAGCATCTTCTTGATCTTCATCGTGGATGAACTGAAAAACTTTGCAGCCAACAACTCTTTCTAGTTGGTGATTAAAGTCGCATACTGGGATCCGCGCAATTGGTTAGTCACGTACTTTGGAGCCGTGCATCAAAAGGGGGAACTGTCACTACAGAACAAGTCCAATTAGGTATTGGGATAAGGGTTCAACTGTAGGTTGGTAAGGTAATTGGGATTCCTTTACTTGTAACTGGTTGTTGTGATAATCGGGGAGTTTCAGGAATGGTAACCTGAAAATCACCCGGTGGGGTTTTTGCCATTAGGTTTTTCCCTATTTGTAAACAAATCACCGTGTTATTTATTTTCCGCTGCATAATTAGTTTATTGGTGATTTGTTTGTGCTACCACGTGTTTGCATATTAAATTGATTAATTAATAACTTGGCTAATTAATTAATTAATTTAATCACAAGGGGTCAATACGTTTTTGGCCTATCAATCACCAAGGTCAATAGAACTTGAAATGCTTTTCCTCTTCCTAGCCTAGATAGTAGGCTTCTAGATGACCAGTGGAGCTGCCTCACCTTGGACCTAGACATCCTCTTCACCCTCAGTGCCACTAGCAACATTTTTTCCTTTTGTTTTCCTTCACAGTGGCTATCCCTGTGATGAAAAAGACATAGAGTTAATAATATATTTAAAAAAATTGACGATACTTATTTCGACGAGTGGTTTCCTCGTGTGCAAGATTTTCTTCAATAGGCTGAGGACCAAGTCCCCAGACAGCTAGACAACGAAGGGTCACCAAGCTGTGGAAAGACCTGTTAGGGAAGGCACAAGCTCTATCAATACGCTCTAAGTAAAAATTGTCCAAGTGTGGACGAGTAATAGCTGCACCAATGTAAGAGAGGGTTAGACGAAGAAAGAGTTAAACAAAATAAACAAAAGAAAGGAAGAAAGACATACCCTTAGGGCGAAGATGACCTTGGGCATTGGTCGGAGGGAAGGGGGCATTATTTACATCAATTGGGTCCCCAGCCCAATCTATAGAAATAAAGAAAATGTCTTTCTTCCATAACCTATCAGAAGAACTATGACCCATAATTAAACTAAATTGGGAGCCCCTAGATGAAAAATGGTAAAAACCAGTAGATTGTGTAATTTTTGAGGGTTTGTAACAATAAAGAAACTCGTCCATTGTAATTGGATGGTTCCCTTCAAACACCTCACGCCATAACACTTGCATGGCTACTATCGTCTTCTGTCCATTAGGTTGAGTTGGTTTGGTCCAATACCTAACCTATGGAAGAGACCTGTACAGAGAGAATTAAGAGGAAACCTAAGGCCTGCTAAGAGGTAAGAAGTATATACACAAAAACCTGAAAGACGAGGTCTAAACTCATTCTCCCCTTTTAGGTAGACAAGGTCTAAACTCACTAGGAATTTGGTATCTACCTATAGGAGTTGTCAACCTATTTGCATCTAGAGTAGATGCCACCTTAGAGGTGCTACTATAGATTACATTCTCTTCCTCCTTTTCGTATTGAGGGGGACTGGGTAACCTACTCATTTTGGACAAGCTAGCCTTAACCCCAGAAGCCATCCTACGTTGCATTTCCTGGAATCCCTTTAAGGGAAACTAGGAACTCTAGACGAATAATACTCGTCTTGGGAACTACTATCAATGCTACTACTAGTATTACCCTCACTACTGCTCTCATAACTAACATTACTTCTAGGGGACTTATCTTGGTACTCGTCTATTTCTCTCTTAGTACTACCACTAGATGCAGACATGTTTAGAAGAATGAAAACACAAAAACCTAAGGATGAAGAAAAGAAGTACTTGATGAGAAACTAGAGACAAGGATGACTAGATGAAGCTCTTGGACGAGATGGCAGAAAGGAAATTATCAAAACAGTAAAGAGTAAGAGAGAGAATGTACATAAACTAATCAGAAGCTGACACGTGGCATTTTCCTCAAAAAATAAATTGGCATGAGAAGTCAACCAATAATATTGTGACACGTGGCACAATCTGAAACAACGAAATTCAACCAGAGTAAGGACAACACGTGACATATCAACTTGCCATTAAATGTTGACATGTGTCGAAAGCAAACAATTATACTACAGTGTGCAAGACAACACTTGAACAATGGGGGCAACTGATGGTGAACTAAAATTTGAACTCTCCAGTTCATCTATTACTGTAGACACTCGATTTTGCACCCATGATTTAATCAAGGAAGATGACTGGAGTGACCATCCATGTACAAAAAAAAAAACAAAAAAACAAAAAAAACAAAAATCATTCTTGCATCACATGCATCATTTTGTTCTTGCATCACATGCATCAATTTGTTCTTGCATTGTATGCATTAATTCATTCATTGCATATCATAAAAATGATCTTGAGATTCTAATGGTTGCAGTGGTGTTTCCGGTTATCAAATTAATGGTTGCACGGTCAACATGCATTGTGTCTAGGTAGAATTGACCGCACATGATCAAATTAAATTAATTCTGATTGGTTAAACAATTAAAAGTAATTAAATAATTTTGTGATTGGTTGATTATTAGTGTTTAAAATAGGGATGCATGCATGGGAATAAAAGGGATGATTGGATAACAACAAAATTGAGCATAATCTGAACTTTATCAAGATTTATTTTAAAATTGAAAAGATGTCTAGGTACAAGGACGGCCAAAAAACCCTAGAAGGAGAGACCAAATGGCACCTAAACACGAAAGCGCGTTTGGCCTCCAAGAGCCAATTTGGCACTTTTGGAGTGCTGAACGACACTCTAAAAGGGCTGAATTTCCCTTGGTTGGGCTTTGGCCCAACGACCTTTGGGTGGCAATAATGCACACCCTTTTCGATCTTTTCACAAAAGGATGTGGCTGAATTCAAACCTTAATCACCCATACCTATTTTTTAGAGCCTTGTGGTCTCTATAAATGGAGACTAAACCTCATAATTTAGAACCTTTTTTTTTACGCTCTAAGAGGCATACGTTTTTTACTCTCAAACCACACATATTTTTTGATCCTCTCTATGAGTGTTGTTGCAAAATTAGGGTTTTTAAGTTTCAAAGAGAATTGAACAAATTTCTTTGAATCCTAGAACATCCTCTCAAGAACAAAGTGTGCACATGTAAGAGGTTGTTTCCTTCACCCTTCTCTTGTGATGTGATGATGCATATTATATCTCTTTCTTTTTCAAATATCTATGAATTGTTAATTGTCCTTTTGTTTAATGCATGATATTTTCTATATGACTGTTATAATCTTTGTCTTGAATGTCAATAAATTTACATATGAACAATTATTTTCTTAAAATAAAACAGATCTGCATCTTTATAAGATGTAGATTTGAATTTTTCTTAAAATAAAATAGATCTACATCTCTATAAGATGTAGATCTAAATTTTTTCTCAAACAAAAAAAGAGATCTACATCTTTATGAGATGCAAATCTAGATTTTTCTCAAATTTGATTTTCTAAATACATGCAAATTGCTGAAATAAAGAATGAGATTATGTATTATTGTGTTTGTGTTTATTTTAATTCATGATTGCATAATTTTAGATTATGAGTGAAGTTTTCTTCTTAGAAAATATTTTTTTAAAATATATATTAAAACAGATTTGAATTTTTGTGATAAAAAATCAATTTTTTTTTTAATTTTTTTTATATAATAAAACAGATCTGAATTTTTGTCATCAAAAATCACTTTATATATATATATATATAACAAAACATATTTGAATTTTTGTCATCACAAAACCTTTTGTTTTACTTCCCACAAAGAAGATATGATATTTTGACAAATCAAAATCATTTTTTTTAACAATAAAAACAGGTCTGATTTTTTCAACAAAAGAAGAGATTTTATCCGTACATAAATTTGTGTGATTTAATTTTTCATTCACATGTTCAACATATCAAGCATGACATGCATAGCATAGTACATTGGTCACAAGAGTCTAGATGATTAGACTTTGTCTGGGCGGAATGGGTGCCTAACACCTTCCCATGCCGTAGCCTAGCTTCCAGATTTAGGTTTTTGGTTTAGTAGATCTAGCCTTATCTTCATTTGTTTTGGTTAGAATGTAACCAGGACAACAAGCCATGTAAGTATTTGGTAGATTGTAACTAGGACCCAAAGCTATGTAACTTTTCAATTTTCCAAATACGTAATTTTTATTCAATCAATGAATGGAACTATTCAGTCATGTATTTTGTAATTAGTATTTTTTTCTTATTTTTTTGTATAAAGGAAAATAAGTGGCGACTCCATACCACATACCCAAAAAGAGAGGTGCCTCAAAAGGTACCCGAATCTCTTTTTTTTAGGGACGTGCCTCTCACAATGGTGACTCCACTGGGATGTCGTGGGCGAAGCTTCGTATTAGACTTAAGTGACCAAATATGTACCTTTGTTTTGCATGGTCTTGTATGATATAGTTGTTTGTTTGTTTATTTATGTTTGATGGCATGTTGTATTTTGGTGTATGATATTTTGTTGTTTGTTTTGGTTTTTAAAATCTTTCCCTAACTGTCATAGTGTGTGCCATCCAAACAACAATATATGCATCCCTTTTCAATAATTTTGTGGTGGTAGTAACTATGGATCACCGGTCTTCATTAGAGACCGACAACCCGGTTAAAGCTCTGAATAGGTCCACTCAATGAACACTTGCCAAAGAAGATGAAGTCCTCAAGCAACTGCATAAGAGACAAGCCAACATATCCTTATGGGGTTTACTCATGGCCTCATACAAACATCGAAAAAACCTAGTAGACTTGCTCAACTGAATCCAAGTCCTAATAACCACAACCTCCCAAGATCTGAATGCTATGATTGGGTCCATAAATAGGGAACTCACTATGTCCTATTCCAACAAGGATCAGACCAAGAAGGGGAAGCACCACAACGATCTGTTGCATATCACTGTGGATTCCATGGATAAAAGGACACCAATGGTTTTAATAGATGATGGAAGTGCCTTGGATGTCTGTCCTTTGAAGATTGCAAGCTGCCTTGTCCTGAGCATTGAAGCCTTTGTGCCTACCGATCAACATGTGAGGGCATACGATAATAGTAGAAGAGAAGTCTTGGGAACCATAACATTAGAGCTTACCATCGGAACAATGGTCAAGAAGGTGGATTTTCAAGTCCTTAATATGGCCTCATGCTTCAATATGCTCCATGGATCCATGACACAAAAGCCATACCTTCTTCCTTATATCAAAAGGTTTGGTTTCCACATGAAGGGGTTATTGTGATCATCTATGAAGATACTTTGACTGTGCCTAAACCCGTTTATGGTATTGATTATGAGAAGGATTCATTGACCTTGGATGGCTTTGAGATCGAGAAGCTCGGCTTTGAAAAGAGAGAAGAAGAAGTTTAAAAGATCCCAATGGACTTTGCTCCTTATGGTAACAACAATGTGGTAGCAATGATTAGAATGATGAATTACCTTCCTAGGATGAATTTAGGGAGAGCTGTGAAGAAACCAGTCGTTCAAGACTTGGCAATTCCTATTGCCACACCATCTTTTAGGCTAGGCTATAAGCCCACTAATGATGATTTGTTAGAGATGGAAGTGAGAAAGATGGCCCGACCCAAAGCCAAAGCAAAAGGACTCCCTTGTCCTCTAGAACTTCTAAAGCCTTACACTCCTGCGTTGAATGAGAAGTTTGTAAAAGCTGGAGAAAGTTAACGTTATTGGGGATTCCTAGAACTGAGATTCGATCCTATAACAAAGACAATGGTGCCCGGTTTCAAGATACTACTTGATTGTCACAATAATACTCCAGAATTGAAGAAGGAAGATACAACCTGGGTCCCTACTGATTGGGCTAATCACATGGATCCTGATACCATGACTACGCTTCTTAGAGATCATATCTACAACATAGAAGAAGAAGAATATTGGGAGGCCTGCCAACATACATTGAAGAGCTCATATAAATTAAGAGCTAATGATGAAGATGAGGAAGGGGGAGCAGCCCTTAGTGATGATGAAGATGGAAGTGAAGACAAGAGTAATAGTAGTAGTGACAACAACAGTAGTGATAGTGGACATGGGGATAGTAGTGATATTTGGTACATGCTTTGGCCTAGTCAAAGGCATGGAACTATACGTTCCATCAGAATTCATCACATCATACTGCCATGCTGGAAAATGAAGATAAGTCTCTGTAAAAGAACTAGAAGAACCACCAGCATGGTGAGGAGAGGGAATCTCTTCCTCTTCCTCTTCCTCTCCTTCAAAAGATGGAGGCTAAAATCCAACATGCAAATATTGTTACCAAGCAGAAATATGGAAAAGGAATTTGCAGAGCAAAAGTTTGATCTTAGAAGGGAAGGAAAGCACCGTTGTACCAACTAAACAGCCTTGCAGATGATCTCGGATAAATTCAGAATAATTTCCTTCTACTCCTATTACAATATAGCCATCACGGGCCCGAGCAATCTCTTTATCTGCCAAAAGTTTAGCCAACCGAACAGTGCGACAAGGATGAGCCAGAATTGTGGTTGGAGGATACACATGTTCAACTTTGGGAAACACCTGATCACCAAGATACCAATACTTTCCATGCCCACATTCAAACAATACTTGGTGGCTATTCAATTATAAAGCCCGCTTACACTCAGCATACCCTTCACATCCAGCCCAAGGATTTAATTTCATCTAGAAAGTCACAAAGAAACTCAGAAAGAGAAGAGACTTGATCATAACCAAATGCCAAAGATTTAAAAAGGGGAAAGAAAGAACTTATCATCAATTATCAGATTGTCAATCACTAAGTGCCAAAGCTCCAAAGAACACCTAGACGGTGGAGACAAGCGATGTTTGGGCAACCAACGAAGAAATATAGGAAAAATGCCAGTAACCTCCTCCCGAATTTTAGGATTAACCCTAAAATACTCATACATCCAAACTTGAAAAATTCACAACACCATTACCATATAGCCAAAATAATTTTCACAACCGACACATAGCCAAAATAAATACCAAACCTCACTTGTCAAACAAATGGCGCCCCACCCAAGCTTGAAAGACTTCACTTGGAGAGTTCGGTCATGAAATGCATCATAGTAGCATAGGCCATGCTGTCCCAGTCATAATAACAGAGATGTTCAATTTTTCTCAATCTCCCCAAGTAGCGCAAATTCACAATACTGCCTAAATTCGGACACAAGAAAGTCCCAATAAACAGAAGCATGAACATATGAGCACCCTTTGCCATAGTCTCACATTGGAGAATACTCTCACATAACCAAGATAAAGGAACATTGTTACTCCTCATTCTAGAAGGCATTACACCTAGAAGTTTCTTGAGCTCAGTTGAAGTAAGGGAATTATTGACAAGAATTCTTTTACCACCCAACCTCAGACCAGTGATGGTAGAAAAGTCATAAGGTGTTAACATTACCTCCCTAATGTTCGAAAAATGGAAGGTACAGGTAGTGTCCCAGAAGCGCTTTGGTAAGGCAAGAAGTAATTAAAGATCCTTGTACTCATGTGTCTCATGATTTGACAAATCTTCAAAGAAGGTGCCAAAGCCCACTTCATTGATGACATTTTTTATGCTAGGAGACAATGCTGCCCATGCACTTTTCAACATTTGGAGATTCCCTCGACTTTTGAGGCTCTACAACATGAAAATTCAGCTCATTAATCTCCATAGCCCAAAACATATAACCAAAAAATTTCCATACCCAAAAAAAATATTTCCACAATCAATACCCACCACAAAATCAAATCAATGCCCCACCAAAATGTCACCACTACCAAATTTATCACATATCCATACAACCACCAAATTTTGCCATAGCCATGCAAAAAGAAAATTTCTAAATGTCCAAGAAAAAAATCCCACAACTTCATCCACATATAAATTCTCACATACCCAACAAAATTTTTCCACAATACCCATAAAATTTGCCAATACCCATAAATATATCCATGCACATACCCACAAAAATTTGCCATGTTCATAAAACAAAGTTTACACATGCCAACAAGTTTTCCCACATACATCATGAACACATTCATATAAGTCAAACACAAAGTTTTCACAATGCCAATGCTCCCAAAATCCAAATCAAAATTCATCCAACAACATCACAAATTACCTACATTGTCAAAATTTCAAAAGCCACCAACATTGCCCAAATTGCACCATGATCAAAGAAAAAACACACTTCAAGAATGCTCCAAAGCCAACATTCCAAACATGATCAATAACATAATGCCCCCAAAATTTCAAAAGTGATAATATCTCACTGTGAAACTTTCAATGAAACATGCCACAACATTTTGCCAAGCAAAGAAACCAAAGAAAAAACTCACCTTGGTGTCTACATGACAATATGGAGCATGGGTCCTAGGGTCTTGAAGAAGTCCATCATTATCATACCACTCAAATGTTGGATCATACTTCTTACCATGAGAAGTTAGAAATGAAGATCCCTTGGTGGAAGAAGCCATTTTGATGTAAAGAAAATGGGTTTTGGAAAATGGGTTTCACCAAAAATGGGAATGTGATGAAATGCTCAAGAACACAAGGATCTAAAGAGATATTGATGGAGATGGACGAGGGAAGCTGGAGAAGCTTAGAAAAGTATTTTTTGTGAGAAGAAATGGTGAGATGAATAAGAAAATCCAAGGTGAAGAAGAGTGTGAATAGCGACAATGGAGGAAGAGAGGTGGAGAAAGATGAAAAAAAAAAAAAAAAAAAGGAAAAGAGAGAGACAAAGGAAAGTGGGGGGCCAAAATTTTGTCCCCACACTTAAACTCAGCTAAAACTGAGTCTAATATCCCAAATCCCAATTTTCAACTAAAAAATTTTTATTCCCAAATTTTCAAATTCATATTCTCAATGCCTAAATTTTGAATTCAACTCTTTAGTTTTCATTGAAACTCAAACTTCAAATTTCATGATCAAGATTCCGAGCCTTGATTTAAAAAAAAAAAAAAAAAAATCTAAAGGCTCAAAATTTCAGATTTTAAACTCTAGATTTCAAGAAGAATTTTTTTCCAAAGTCTCAAAGTCGAAATCAAAATTTCAAAACTTAAGAATTTCAAAAATCAAATGTTTCTCAAAAGAAAAATCTTTTGTCAATTAAACATTTCTTGATAAAGTTCAAATAAAGAAAGGGATCACATCTCAAAAAGCAGTTGGAATCCAAAGCCCTTATCAGTTAGAAACTGATTCCAAATTTTTGATTTTTGCAAGCAACAACTTGGTTTCAAGGATGAGAAGCCCTAGACACCCTTTCGTCAAGATCAAAGTTGATTGCAGATGTTCCTTTAGTCAAGATGAAGCCAGTTGGTCGCAGATGCTCCTTTTGGTCAAGATCAAGCCAGTTGATCACAAACACCCTTTCGTCAAGACAAAGCCAGTTGATCACAGTCACCCTTTCATCAAGATCAAGCCAGTTGATCACAAACATTCCTTTAGTCAAGACCAAGCCAGTTGGTTGTAAATGCTCCTTTTTGTCTAGACCAAGTCAGTTGATTGCAGATGCTCCTTTTTGTCAAGAACAAGCCAGTTGATGGCAGATGCTCCCTTTTGTCAAGATCAAGCCAGTTGATCGTAGACGCTCCTTTTTATCAAGATCAAACCAGTTGATCACAGACACCCTTTNAAGTTGAGTTGGAGATCGCCTTATTAAGTCTTTTTGCAAGTGCTTGTTTTGGTTCAAGATGAAGCCAGTTGATCACAGACAACCGTTTCCATCGTGAAGTCGCAGTTTCGTCAAAGGCATTTCATCAGTCAAACGCCAGTATTGAGTCACTCTCTTTTTCGATCTCAAAGATTCAACTTCTCCTTAAATTGTTTGTAAAGCTCCTTTTTGTCAAGATCAAGCCAGTTGATCACGTAGCATCTCCTTTTTAGTAAGTCAACGTGACACAGCACTTTGTAAGTCAGCAGTGCAGACACTTTTTGCAGTCAATCCAGACTGATCATGAGACGCTCTTTTTGTCAAGAAATCAAAGCCAGTTGAATCACAGGCTTCCTTAGAATCAAGACCTATGCACATTCGAGACACTCTTTTGTCAAGATCAAATATCACAGACACTCCTTTAGATCAAGATCTCGTAACAGCCAATAGTTGTCATCAGAGCTACTTTGTCAATGACTCAGTGCCAGCTTTTGTAGTAGTGACAGGACAGACAGTCTTCATTTGTCAAGGCCAGACACATCGTCTAAAAAGTTGGTCCATATATTTTTCGTCAAGATCAAGGCAGTTGATCATAGACACCCTTTTGTCATGATCAAGCCTGTTGATCATAGACGTTCCTTTAGTCAAGACCAAGCCAGTTGGTCACAAATGCTACTTTTTGTCAAGACCAAGCCAGTTGGTTACAGATGCTCCTTTTTGTCAAGATCAAGCCAGTTGATCGTAGACGCTCCCTTTGTCAAGATCAAGCCAGTTGATTGCAGATGCTCCTTTTTGTCAAGATCAAACTAGTTGATTGTAGACACCCTTTCGTCAAGATCATGCCAGTTGATCACAGACACACTTTCATCAAAATTAATCTAGTTGATTGCAGATGCTCCTTTTCATCAAGATCAAGCTAGTTCACCATAAACGTTCCTTTAGTTAAGACCAAGCCAGTTGGTCGCAAATGCTCCTTTTTGTCAAGATCAAGCCAGTTGATCACAAATGCTCCTTTAGTCAAGACCAAGCCAGTTGGTCACAGATGCTCCTTTTTGTCATGATCAAGCCAGTTAATTGTAGACACCTCTTTTCGTTAAGGCCAAACCAGTTGGTCCCAGATATTTCTTTTTGTCAAGATCAAGCCAGTTGATTGCAGACATCCTTTTTAGTCAAGATCAAGCCAGTTGATCGTAGACGCTCCTTTTTATCAAGATCAAACCAGTTGATCACAGACACCCTTTCGTCAAGATCAAGCCAGTTGATCGTAGACACCTTTTTGTCAAGATCAATCCACTTGATTGTAGACGCTCCTTTTTGTCAAGATCAAGCCAGTTGATCGCAGACATTCCTTTAGTCAAGACCTTGCCAGTTGGTCGCAAACGCTCCTTTTTGTCAAGATCAAGCCAGTTGATCACAGACACTCCTTTAGTCAAGACCAAGCCAGTTGGTCACAGATGCTCCTTTTTGTCATGATCAAGCCAGTTGATTACAGACACGTCCTTTCGTCAAGGCCAAGCCAGTTGGTCGCATATATTTCTTTTCGTCAAGATCAAGGCAGTTGATCATAGACACCCTTTTGTCATGATCAAGCCAGTTGATCATAGACGTTCCTTTAGTCAAGACCAAGCCAGTTGGTCACAAATGCTACTTTTTGTCAAGACCAAGCCAGTTGGTTACAGATGCTCCTTTTTGTCAAGATCAAGCCAGTTGATCGTAGACGCTCCCTTTTGTCAAGATCAAGCCAGTTGATTGCAGATGCTCCTTTTTGTCAAGATCAAACTAGTTGATTGTAGACACCCTTTCGTCAAGATCATGCCAGTTGATCACAGACACACTTTCATCAAAATTAATCTAGTTGATTGCAGACGCTCCTTTTCATCAAGATCAAGCTAGTTCACCATAAACGTTCCTTTAGTTAAGACCAAGCCAGTTGGTCGCAAATGCTCCTTTTTGTCAAGATCAAGCCAGTTGATCACAAATGCTCCTTTAGTCAAGACCAAGCCAGTTGGTCACAGATGCTCCTTTTTGTCATGATCAAGCCAGTTAATTGTAGACACCTCTTTTCGTTAAGGCCAAACCAATTGGTCCCAGATATTTCTTTTTGTCAAGATCAAGCCAGTTGATTGCAGACATCCTTTTTAGTCAAGATCAAGCCAGTTGATCGTAGACTCCTCCATTATGAAGATTAGAATTAAAAAAAAAAAAAAAAAAAAAAGGTCTCTTAGTCATATCAATTGTCAAGAGCCATTTCAGAGTTCAGCATTTACCAGCTTAAGTCAAGTATTTTCATTATTTTGTCAAAAGAGAAGGCACTAGTTCTACGTTCCAAAGTTTTAGGTTTGAGGGCTAGGTAATCTTTGAAAATTCAACCTCAATTAAATCATGGTCGCTAAAATCACTGTCTTTGTTTTACATTGACATTCGCTTTCCAAGTTTTGTCAATAAGGGGCATTTTGTTGACACTCGATTTTGCAACCATGATTTAAACAAGGAAGATGACTAGAGAGACCATCAATGTACCAAAAAAAAAATCATTATTGCATCACATGCATCATTTTGTTCTTACATCACATGCATTAATTTTTTCCTGCATTGTATGCATTAATTCATTCATTGCATATTATAAAAATGATCTTGAGACCCTTACAGTCGTGGTGGTCTTTCCGGTTATCAAATCAGACTATCGGATCGAAAGATATCGCATGATCAAGTTTGCACGCTCAGCATGCATTGTGTCTAGGTAGAATTGACCACACATGATCAATTTAAATTAATTCTAATTGGTTAAACAATCTTGTGATTGGTTGATAATTAGTGTTTAAAATAGGGATGCATGTGTGGGAATAAAAGGGATGATTGGATAGTAGCATAATTGGGGATAATATGAACTTTATCAAGATTTATTTTAAGGTGTTTATCTACAAGATAATTGCACTTAAAAAAGCCTAAATTATCCAAAATAGAGACAAAAAATCATAAACGGAGGTTGAAAACACATCTAGGTACAAGGACTGGCCAAGAAACCCTAGAAGGAGAAACCAAATGGCACCCGAACATGAAAGCGTGTTCGGCCTCCAAGAGCCAGTTTGGCACTTATGGAGTGCCGAACGGAACTCTAAAAGGGCTGAATTTCCCTTGGTTGGGCTTTGGCCCAACGACGTTCGAGTGACAGTAATGCACACCTTTTTTGATCTTTTCGTAAAAGTATGCAGCCGGATTCAAACCCTAATCGTCCATACCTATTTTTAGAGGCTTTTGGCCTCTATAAATAGAGACTAAACCTCATAATTTGGAACCATTTTTTTTATGCTCTAAGAGGCATACTTTTTTTACTCTCTAACCACACATATTTTCTGATCCTCTCTTTAAGTGTTGTTGCAAAATTAGGGTTTTTAGGTTTCAAAGAGAATTGAACAAATTTCTTTGAACCCTAGAACATCCTCTCAAGAACAAAGTGTGCTCATGCAAGAGGTTGTTTACCCTACTCTTGTGATGTGATGATGCATATTATATCTCTTTCTTTTTCAAATATCTATGAATTGTTAATTGTCCTTTTGTTTAATGCATGATATTTTCTCTATGGTTGTTATAATTTTTGTCTTGAATTTGAATAAATTTTCATGTGAACAATTATTTTCTTAAAATAAAACAGATCTACATCCTTATAAGATGTAGATCTAAATTTTTCTTAAAACAAAACAGATCTGCATCTTTATAAGATGTAGATCTGAATTTTTCTCAAGATAAAACATATCTACATCTTTATAAGATGTAGATCTGGATATTTTCTCAAACAAAAAAAGAGATCTGCATCTTCATGAGATAAAGATCTAAATTTTTCTCAAATTTGATTTTCTGAATACATGCACATTGTTGAAATAAAGAAAGAGATTATGTATTATTGTGTTTGTGTTTATTTTAATTCATGATTGCATAATTTTAGATTATGAGTGAAGTTTTCTTCTTAGAAAATATTTTTTAAAATATAAATTAAAACAGATTTGAATTTTTGTCATCAAAAATCACTTTTTTATATATATAACAAAATAGATATGAATTTTTGTCATAAAAATCACTTATATATATATATATAACTAAACAAATCTGAATTTTTGTCATCACAAAACCTTTTTTTTTTTTATATCCCACAAAGCAGATATGATATTTTGACAAATCAAAATCATTTTTTTGAACAATAAAACTAGGTCTGATTTTTTCAACAAAAGAAAAGATTTCATCCATACATAAATTTGTGTGATTTAATTTTTCATTCACATGTTCAACATATCATGCATGACATGCATAGCATAGTACATTGGTCATAAAAGTCTAGAAGACCAGACTTTGTCTGGGCAAAATAGGTACCTAACACCTTCCCATTCTGTAAACTAGCCACCAGATTTAGGTTTTTGGTTTAGTAGATCTAGCCTTATCTTCATTTGTTTTGGGTAGAATGTAACTAGGACAACAAGCCATGTAAATGTTTGGTAGATTGTAACTAGGACCCAAAGCAATGTAACTTTTCAATTTTCTATGCATCATCAAAACTTATAAATGAATGTGAGCTTGAGGGACACTTGTCGTCGGTGCACCCACTATAGATTAAGGATTTTGGAAAACTCCTGAATGAATATGAGCTCCATGGACACTTATTGTCGGTGCACCCATTGTAGATTATGGATTTTTGGAAAACTTCTGAGTGAAGGTGAGCCCGACGGACACTTGTTGTTGGTGCACCCACTGTAGATTAGAGATTTTTGGAAAACTTTTGTGTGAATGTGAGCCCAAGGGACGCTTGTCGTTGGTGCACCCACTGTGGGATGTGAGTCCAGGACATATAGCACTGGTGCACCTACTATGGGATGTGAGTCTAGGGGTGTATATCGCTGGTGCGCTCACCATAGAATTCGAGTCTAGAGATGTATATCGTTGGTGAGCCCATTGTAGGATATGAGTCTAGGAATGTATACTGCTGGTGCGCCCAATGTAGAATGCAAGTCCAGGAATATATATTGCTAGTGCGCCTGCTATAGGATGTGAGTCCAAGAATGTATATTGCTGGTGCGCCCATTGTAGAATGCGAGTTCAGGGATGTATATCGCTAGTGCACCCGCTGTAGGATGTGAGTCCAGGAATGTATACTGCTGGTGTGCCCACTGTAGAATGCGAGACCAGAGATGTATATTGTTGGTGCGCCTATTGTAGGATATGAGTCTAGGAATGTATATTGCTGGTGTGCCCACTGTAGAATGCAAGTGAGAATCTACTTCTTGTGAGATCATGAGCTTGACATATACCTGCATAACATGTTTAAGAAAATTTGTTAGTTCATCTGCATTGCCATTCAACTCATGGGCTTACCATTTATGTCTGAATTTCTTACTGTTTTGTAGATTATGTCTTAGAGAGCTAGCTCCACGGGAGATCGGGGGAAAGCCCCCATGTATACAACGCCCGAAGGGGGTGATTCTTTTGGTGACGAGACCGCTTTAGCTGGCTAGTGGGTGGCTTGAGTTCTGCCGAGCTATTTCAATCATGGGAAGGAGGATACTGTTCTTGCTGATGGCATATCTATCGAGACATGATCTAGGAGACAATGGTCGGTTGAGACAGCCAGTGTTTCATCTGATTCCCATACTGTTTCTAGCGGGGCTAATTCACGCACAGGCCAGTTAGAGGGAGGGGACCTTCGGAGGAGCAATGCGAGTTGAGGACATCCTCATAGATGTAGATGAGGACTTCCTGCAGATTCCCCCGTTCACCATGAGGCATGGGATTGCAGAGGCTTTGGTGCGGTGGTTTCATACAAAGATAGGCCCTTTTCACTTGAGTTGCGGGGAGTATGGAGCTCTTGACTAGACAACTATCCTGGGTATTAGATTTAGTGACCACCAGATTCCAACCGAGGAGATGAGTTTTGACATGGCTTGCGAGCTCTTGGGCATCCTTCTTCCATTAACAATAGAGACGAGGAGATATTTTAGGACCATTGCATTGCCACAAATCCATACCGAGTGGCTGCAGAGTAGTTGTAATACCCCAATTTTGATTTTATGATTATCACTGTACCTTGTCAATTTTAATATAGAGTTGAGGTACTGTATGTATGTGCATAGTAAGATGGGAGTAGATAATTTTGTGGTGCTACAAATAGGTGAGAAAATTAAAGTTTTAGTGCATACAATTTGGTGCGACAATTAAAATAATAAATAAAATAAATAAAAGAGGAAGATGTTTTATGGGCTTATTAGAGACTAAAGAGATAAGCTCAAATGGGTTTTAAACTCCAGCCCACATTTTTGATGCCTTAAAATATAAGGTGGAGGAAAAGATAAATTAGGGTTTCATCACTAAGGAGGCTAAGAGGTGTTTTTCCTTGGAGTTTAGAGCACATACAAATGAAGAGACAATCAGATTGTTCAAGGTATGATTTCTCTCCATTAGAAACAAAGAATTAAAAAGTTAGAATCTTATCATGGAATTTCAAATCTCAATTATGAATATGGCTTTAACGTTTGGGGCTATATATGTTAGGTAGATTTATCGTTTTTCTTGGGTTATATATATATTAGAGGATGGCTTTAAAGACCTCAATAAGGTTAATCCAAAAGCTACTGAATCTTTAGAGATAGTTGCAATTTGGAAATAAAAGGAGATGGCTTGAACGTGGATGGCTTTTAGCCTTTAATGTTGTTTCGTTGGGATATATATATATGTATATATATATATATATATTCATATAATTCTATTTTTTTGGGCCACCGTTTGTAATCCATGAACTGAGTCATGGATCAAGATATTATTCATGGAGATGGCCTTCACGTGTTCATCAGAGTTATATAATAAAATGCTAGGTTGCCCACTGTGTGAACAAGCCATGGATTACAAATATCTATTCAGGTATATGGCTCTTACATTTTCATTGGGGTTTTATATTAAATTCTAGGTCAATAATATTTTTGGCTACTGCCTTCCTCATGGGAGTTTCGATTAATGCAAGGGATTATTATTAGTTAGAGAAACTTTAATTTAGTGCTAAAGTGTTATCAGTTCAGCAAAGTATTTTTCCTAGTGAATCAGATTGTACAATTCAATAAGTTTTATATTTTGTGGAGGATATTAAGTAATTTCTACGATTGAATATAGGTCTTATTTAAGAGTATTTTGAGGCTATTGGAGGTTGTTTCGGTTGGACTTTCAGAGTGATTTAAGTGCTGTAAGTAATTATGCATAATATGCACAAGTTTTGTCCATTAGGTTCTTAGAAGTTAAAAGTTTTCAAAAGTTTTGTATTTCAAACTTATATTTTCTAAAGTTTGTCAAAAGTATTTTTGCATCATTGAAAGAGAAATTTCGACTACTAAATAATGTTTTAAAGAGATACTTCGAATTTTAAATAACATTTTGAATGTCCAAATCTCATTTAAAAGATGATTTCTAAACTAAACGATTTTCAGAAAAGAATTGAGTTTCAAGTAAGTTTTCTAAAAAGGTTATTGCCCTTTAAGTTTGTTTAAAATTAAGTGATTTCAAAGTCATATTCTTATTTTCCAAAGGGTATTTAAGACGTTTCCTTTAGCAAATTGGGTTTTTAAATTTACTCAAAAATTGTAAAAATATTTATAGAAACTCTTCAATTCTTATTCATTCCCTAAGAGAGTCAAGCATCCTTTGATTTATGTTCTATTTGATATTGTGATGTTTGATATGCCCTTGTATTTGAAAAGAAATTGTTAATATCAAGTAAATTATTATATTTTGTGTAAATTGTGTTTTGTGATATGTGATTCAAAATAATTGTTTTTGGAATTGATCAGATATATCAGGTATATGTGTAAATCCGCTCACAGGATTGTATGTGAGAATATGTGTTGATCCCTCATCAGCAGGGGTTAGATGTTGATATCCGCTCGCAGGATTGTATGTGGGAATATGTGATGTGTATATGTGACACTGTGCTCTGATCAATTTTATGTATGTGATTTCTAATAATTTTAAGATGTGATTACATATGTATTAAGTGATTCATTATATGTTTTGGAATAATTATTTTTGATATCATTAAATGAGTTTGTGAAAAATCAAAATACTCATGCGTTGCTTGACTCTATTCTGTTGTGTATTCTGTATAATTACTTACTAGATGTGGCTCACCCCATCAATTACTATTTTTCAGATTGAAGTGTAGTTGGGAATATAGGACATTCTGATCACTTTGTAAGGTGCAAGGTTGAGCGTGGAAGTTGTAGGCGATTTCTATATTACTTGAAGACTTATAGAATTTTAGTTGTCCTTATTTTGTAATTCATGATTTATATTTTGGGGATTATTTTCCAATTTGTGGAGTTTAGATTTTTGTAAGAGGTTATTTATTAAGAGCATTGTTTCTTTGGAGTTTTAAATTATTTTGGATTAATTTTACTTTGAGTTGTGCAAGATTAGCAAGTTAGTCATGCATCTAAATTCATGTTCCATGGATTTGGGTCGTGATAGTAGTATTCCCTAGGACGTGGCCCCCATCGACACTCATCTTTGTTAATTCTTCCTATGGTTCCTTGGTAGTTGCTTCTTAGGCAACAACTGGTTAGTGTTGACTTGTCAGCTATTGTAGGCCATGGGCATAGTCTCTAGCATTATGACATATGACTGGGGGTCAGTGACCTATGGCTTCTTCATATCTTTCTTGAGGTGGGCCTCCCATCGAGACTTTAGGAGTTTGGAGGTATGTTGGCAGATGTTGACATGGTGGGCGTATAAGTACATCCTAGCCTTGCTGCCATATTATATAGGCCTGTTTGAGACAGCATACCCTTGAGGGTTGTTGTAGGATCACTAGGGTTGTTGTAGTGTAGTTGGTCACTATTTTTGCATGTAAGGTTGAATTTAATCAACCATCTAATTGGATTTATTCCGTGACCAATTTGCTTGTAATTTAGCACTTAGTAACCCTGTATTTAGGTGGGAAAATTGTAAGGGTAGTGTGTGAGAAGATGTGAAGAAAAGCTCAAGAGTGTACAAGAAAAACAGAGGTTCGTGGCTAGGGCTCGCGGGTGGATCACGACTGGCAAGCCGCCAAAAGCTGGCACGTGAGAGGCACACTGAGAAGCTGAAGGGTCGCGCCAGCTGTCACGCTACAGGCCAAAAGTCTCAGGCTAGCCAGGCCGTTACGTCGCGACTTGAACTCGCGACTTGGACAAGCCGCGAGACCAAGTCGCCAATTTGCCCTGTTTGGCAAAAACTGAGGTTTTGCATTCCCTTCTCACCCTACTATATATACATCCTTATACCCATCATATTGAAAGAGCTTCCAGAGAGAATTTTGTGAGAGAAAACCCTAGAGAAAAACAAGATTGCCTCATCCCCAATCTTCATCTAAGAGACTCTACAAATTCCTCTACTCTCTTCCTCTCCATTGTCATACCCTTGAAAGGTTATTTACCAAACCCTTATCTTACCACACCCACGTTTGTGAGAAGGTCCATTTGATGCTTAGGGAAGCAGTTTGGGAAGGAACCAATATACATTGGTTGATGCTATGGTCAAGTAGCAGAATCTGGGAAGTTAAAGAAGAAATAGGTTCGGCGTAACCTCGTTGGAGCAAGAAGCTTGGAGGGCTTAGGTACTTGGGTAGATTAGGCTTGGAAGGTCTTTTGCTGTTCATGTATCCCAACTATATTCTTTAGTGGATTTTATCACCACTTGGAGGGCGGCGGAGAGGTTTTACACCGAGGACTTCGGTTTCCTCTTCGATAACACATCGTGTGTTGTCCGTGTGTTTGCATCTCTCTTTCCTTTATCTTTGCCTTACATTTACTACTGTGGATATGTTTATATTTGGCTTAGATTGTTTTATCAATTCTGTTATAAGCTTGTTATCATATTCCGCACATTAATTGTTTGATATAAAGCTTGAATTGGTATTTTGGTAATTTGGGGGTCTAAACATTCAAGGGTGTTTTATATCCATTTTGAACTTTCAATTGATATCAGAGCGGGTACACTTGTTGTGGTTCTAATACCTGAGTGTGATCCTTGACCCCTTGTTGAGATGGATAGGTCTCAATCTCTCACTGTTCCACCATTTTTTGATGGTAATAACTATGCTTTTAGGAAAGTCCGAATGAAGGCATTTTTATGCTCTATAGAAGATACCGTTTGGGATGCGGTTGAAATAGGTTGGACTAAACCGGAGGCTCCTAAGGCCAATTGGGATAAGGCAGCTCTTGCAGCAGCCAATACTAATAGTAAAGTTTTAAATGCTATTTTCTGTGCTATGTCTCCTGATGAATTCCACAGGATATCTCACATGACTGTGGCCAAGGAAGCTTGGGAAATTTTGGAGACAACTTATGAGGGGACTAAGAAGGTGAAGGACACGAAGCTCCAAATGCTTACCACCAAATTTGAAGAGCTTAAGATGGGTGAAGATGAATCATTTGATTCATTCTATGGGAAGCTCAACGAAATTGTCATTGCTAAACTCAATCTTGGTGAGAAGATTGAAGATACCAAGGTGGTGAGAAAAATTTTGAGGTCCTTGCCTGAAAGTTTTAGAGCAAAAGTCACAGCCATAGAGGAGAGTAAAGACTTGGATGAGATCAAAATTCAAGAGCTGATTGGGTCTCTTCAAACATATGAACTGGGACTGCCTTCCCACAAGACGAGTAAATCACTTGCTCTCAAAACCATCACTGAAAGAATGGATGATCCCACCGAAGAAGATGGAGTGGAAAAGGAAGTGGCATATCTTGTGAAGAACTTCCGAAAATTTCTGAAGATGAAGAACAGTGGGAAACCATTTAATAGAGGGAAATTCTCATCTTCAAGAGGTGATAAGAAAGAGTTAATGAGGAAAGAAGGGAAGGAGTCTCAATCTCCTTCGGACATTGTGTGCTTCGAGTGCAACGGACATGGACACTTCAAAAAGAAATGTCCAAATTATTTGAAGTCAAAAGGAAAGGTTTATGCCACTACTTTAAGTGACTCAGACTCATCAAAATCTGACTCTGAAGAAAGCTGTGATGGAGAAGGAAATTACTCAGCATTCATGACCATTGCACATGTGGGATCTTCAGCTGATTTGAGTACTCTTGTGAATGAGTTGTGTGAATATTCTGATGAGGAGTCCATTGGGATTGTTGAAGAATCAGAAGCTGAAGAAGAAGAAGACGCATCCAGCCTTCAAAAGAATTACGCAATACTTCTTGAGAAATCAGGAGAGTATACAAAGGTGGCAAAGGCAGTCGTGAAGAAAATGAAGAGAGCTGAGGAAGATTTCAAAAGCCTGCTGGTTAGATATAAGGAGGCAAAGTGTGAGATTGAAGCACTTAATGGTGAGCTATCAAAAGCTTACATGAAGGTGAGGTTTCTCGAGCAAGAGGTAGTACAAGCTCATGCCAAGGTAGATAGGGTCTCCTCCAGGAAGCTAGATGATGTTATTTCATCTCAAAGACTTGCCTCAGACAAGTTCGGGTTGGGATATACCGGAGGGAGCAGCTCATCAGCTAAAGTCACCAAGGAAGTAAAGTTTGTGAAAACCAAAGAGACGGCTATTGATAAGTCTACTCCAGAGATAGTTGAGGCTGAGAAGAAAAAGAATGTGGCTAATCAACGGATGTTTAACAAGTCCCGAAATCAATCTGAAGTCAGATTTGGAGCTAGAGGAAGGTCTCTCCCAAGACAGCAGCAGGGTCTTAGAATAAACTATATTTGTCACTATTGCGGACTGCAAGGACACACTAGACCCAACTGTCAAAAGCTAAGAGTAGACAACAATGCGAGTGTACCTCGGTCACGAGGAAGAAGAAATGACTTGAGGTCTTGGGGTGGTGAGCAATCAAGGAGCCAAAACCGTGATTCTGAAATGACGGACATGATGAAAATGATTGGCGCCTTCACCACTTGCTTGGAGAGCTTTAACAGGAGGTTTGAAAGTCCTAACTCTTGTACCTGATCCGTCAAGGATATCACCTCAAACGCACATGACGTGTGGGTGACAAAGGGTGCTCATGCATAAGCATTATAACATGTCCATGCATCTATTCTTCCTATGCTTTGTGGATATGATTGGTTATTTGCATTGTGTTTTTGAGTATCTGTTTAATTTGTGGTTTGTTTGTGTTTAAAATGCTTTTACATGTTTCTTGTTTTTGATCATTCTTCTACTGCTTTCGTGTCAAAAATCCAAAAACACATAAAAAGTTGAAAATCCAAAAAGTTTGATCACTTTGTTGAGTTTTGTCTCAAAGCATGTTTAGCCTTGTACCTTTGTACTAATGGCTTTGTGCATTTAATGAGCTTAGCTTATCTCTCATGCACTCATATCATTGTGAAAGAAATTCTGAAATCTATGTGATTGTTGTAAATAGATCTTCAACCTTGTCATGAATGATTACTGAATGGTTTTGTTAATCTTGAGACATGCATAGACTCATGCCTATATATCTTCCCACCTTTTATTTATTTATTTATTTTTTGCTTAAAAGAGCTCTCTAAATGTAAATCTCCAAATGAAAAGAGATATAGAGCTACAAAAGCTTGTCGTACATACTAGTATTTGACTAGGAAAAAAGGAAAGCAACCAAAATAAAATGTATGAAAGATGTCCAAAAAGCCAAAGGCTAACTCATTAATTGAAATATCAAAAATTTCAGGCATCTATCTCACAATGAGAGTTTCTTTGCTCAAAATTTGCAAATGTTATGGTTGAATATGGAGCCAAATGAAAAGCTTCAAAGAATTGTTATCAAGTTCTTGTGGGAGGTCATATATGCATGCTTCTATTATTGAGATAAGTCACATTATCTAGTGCTAGTTGTGTATGTCTTGATTGAATTGATCATTGAAGCTTCACATTGGACTAAGGACTATCTCATTTTTGATATCCACACACAACACACAAGTCTATGTTCAATGAATGCCATATTCATTTGTGTGATTGTACTTAATTAAATGTGTTTTCACATGCTCAATCTTTGTTTAATCAAACACAAAAATATTTTTGAGTGTTTTTAGTTGTTTTTGGAAAGTACTTTGTTTTACAAAAATGTCAAATATTTTCAAAAATAGTGTTGCCCTGTTTTGGCGACTAAGTCGCGGGTTGGCCCAGTCGCAAGCCCCAATCACGAGCTCACTCAGAGATTTTTCGCGGTTTACTGGCGAGTCAGTATTCTAGTCATGAAAAAGACTTAGAATTTTTTTTTTAAATTTGAGTTTTGCTCTATTCGCGGCTCATTTTGGCAGCTTGTTCGCGGGTGAAAAGTCCAATCGCGAGGGTTACTCAGAGATTTTCGCAGTTTAGATCGAGACTCCTTCGCGGGTAAACCTTCCAGTCGTGAAAAACACTTAGAAGATTTTTCTAGAATCTTACCTTCACAATGTTTCGCGGCTTGCCCTGGCGAATTACTGGCGACTTGGTTAAGTCGCAAAAAATGCGTGTTTTGCGTTTTAAAGACAGTTTTTCAATTTTCCCTCGAATTTCAGTGACTGTTCATTGACTTCTTCACTCTCTCTCTCAAACCGTTCATTTCTCACTGAAAAATCTTTCATCTTTGCATCATTTCTGCATAAATCTTCAAGAAAAAGGTATGGGTTTTCTTGTTTTTCACTCCAATTTCATGATTTAAGTAAAATGTTCTTGAATCTATGTGTTTTACTGATTGGATTGTTATTTGGGTATTCCAAACATATTTATGCTTAAAAATGCTGTTTTGGTGGTTTGGTTTGTTCCCTCTTGGTTATGATTAGTTTCTTGAGTTTGCTCCATTATGGGTTTTCATGCTTTCACCTTCTCATTCATGATCTGAAATTTGAAATTTGAGTGTTTATATCCTTTGGGTATACGGTTTTTGGTATCTCTGTGATGTTTCCCTAAATGAAAATTTTGAGTTTGCCATGTGTATGTCCTTATGTCTATGTGGTTCACTCTGTTATGTGTGTGTATTACCATATCTTGTGTGTGGCTCTGCCTCTAGGGATCACATTCCATGTTCATTTGGTCTAGTATCAGTGACATTTGCTTTCATCTGTTTGTATGAAAGTTTCATCTTTACAGATTGAACTTGTTTGATCTGTGATTATTATGTGATGTCTTATTTCTTTGTTATCAACTATTCTTGGTTTGTGTTTTGCCCAACACTCTGTTCTTCCTTATAACTACATGGTTACTAATTTGAGTATACTTCCACATATTGTGTTGTACCCTTGTTGTGGACTTTTCTGAGTGTTTACAGATGGCTTCCACATCCTCTAAGAAGAAGACTCCTACTAAGAAGGCTGATAAAAGATTGAAAATGGACAACAACTTGTTTAGGTCAATCTAGCATTTTGAGAGATACAGAGATTCCTTCATAAAGGGAACAATTATCCAGGAGAGATTTGTGAATTTACATGAATTGAGGGATACATTCATTCTAAAATGCTTTGAAGGAAGAGGCTGGGAGAAACTTTTGGGTGACTTACCTTTAGTGTGTGAACCACTAATCAGAGAATTCTATGCAAATGTTTTGATAAAGGAGGAGGAGTTGAGTTGTTGGGTGAGGAGAAAGGAGTTTACCTTAGATGCTCATGACATTGATAAGGTTTTAGGGCTGGAGGGGTTAGAAGAGTATGAATTCACTAACTACAAGGACAAAATGGTCTCTCTAGAAACTGTCCAGAAAAAGATTGGTGGGGTTTTAGAAAAGAGATGTCTCAACACTTCTAACTTTCCTAAAGACATGAGGTGTTTAACAACAATAATGATGTACAATCTGTACCCTATAAGGAAGATGACTACATTGACGAATGCCAGAGCTATCTTTCTTATGGATCTTAAGGAAAACACCTTTATTGACATCAGTTCCTACATTTTTGATACTATAATGGATGAAACTAAAACCAACTCGAGGCCCAAGCTGGTGTTTCCAAGTCTTCTCATGAGAATTTTCAAAGAAAAGGGTGTTGTAATCCCACAAGATATAAGTCCCATGCCTCCTCTATCAGCCATCAACAGATTTACTCTCATATGGATACAGAGTCGTCTTCCAGGTGAAGAAGAAGAGGGTGTCCATGAAGAAGGTGATCCTATGGAGACTGAAGCAGAAGGTGCAGGACCAGTTTCCACACCTAGAGTAAGAGTCAAGAGGAACAGACCTTCTACCTCATCACCTGTACCTCCTAATACCTTTCAGATCATCCTGGAGAGACTTGATACAATCCGCGATGTTCATAATCAACAGACTGAGAGGATGACAGCAATGCAGAACCAGCTTGATGTACTCTCTGCCAAGTTTGACAACATTCATACCAGCCAGGATCACTGACCCTTTGGCCATTCCAGTCAAAAAGGGGGAGAATTTTTGGGGCAGCTCTTGAGGGGGAGTGCTTGTTTTAAGGGGGAGTTTAAATATGTGTTGTTTTTTTTTAAGTTTGATACACTGGTTTTTGTCTGTTTTAAAACTCTTAACATGTGAATCTTTGGTGTTTACTTATATAGTATAATGTTATTCAGTTTCAGCACTTTTTGTGTTGCTTTGTACCCTTTGTTGCTTTTGTAAGCTTTGAGGGTTGTTTCTTGTACTTATGCACATTTTTTAGGCTTTTATGGTTTGTGCCATGTATTTGCAAAACTTTGCATATGCAGCCTCTGTGCTTTGTGCTTTGGTACTTGTTAATGCCTTGCATTGTCTTAAGTACAACACTCTTGTGCCCGTGTAGGATTGTTCTTAGATGCATATATGTTTGTATGCATTGGTTGAGTGTTGGACTTGCAAATGATACTCTTCAATTGAGTTTATCATTTTTGCATGTCCGGATGTTCATTCCTTGTGTGAATGAACATAGTAATCACTTTTGCTTAAGTGACTACTGTTGTTGATCTTGCCATGAATTATTGCTTTTATGCTTATGTTCATTTTTGCTTGATCATGCTTATTTTGCTCCATATGCATATTAAGTTTTCTGCATACAATGATATTGCTATGTTATTGTGTTTCAGGAGTTACTTATTTAACATAGTAATCACTTTTGCTTAAGTGACTACTGTTGTTGATCTTGCCATGAATTATTGCTTTTATGCTTATGTTCATTTTTGCTTGATCATGCTTATTTTGCTCCATATGCATATTAAGTTTTCTGCATACAATGATATTGCTATGTTATTGTGTTTCAGGAGTTACTTATTCATATGTTCAAGAGTTTTACAGAATCTAGAGTTAGGTGTGAGTGAGTTTTCCAACTGTTCCCAACTCACGTTTAAGTCTAGAGTCTGTTGTAGGGTTTTGTCACGGAATAGCCAAAGGGGGAGATTGTAAAGTTGAATTTAATCAACCATCTAATTGGCTTTATTCCATGACTAATTTGCTTGTAATTTAGCACTTAGTAACCCTGTATTTAGGTGGAAAAATTGTAAGGGTAGTGTGTGAGAAGATGTGAAGAAAAGCTCAAGAGTGTGCAAGAAAAACAGAGGTTCGCGGCTAGGGCTCGCAGGTGGATCGCAACTGGCAAGCTGCCAAAAGCTGGCACGTGAGAGGCACACTGGGAAGCTGAAGGGTCGTGCCAGCTATCACGCTATAGGACAAAAGTCCCAAGTTGGCCAGGCCGTTATGTCGCGACTTGAACTCGCGACTTGGACAAGCCGCGAGACCAAGTCGCCAATTTGCCCTGTTTGGCAAAAACTGAGGTTTTGCATTCCCTTCTCACCCTACTATATATACACCCTTATAACCATCATATTAAGAGAGCTTCCAGAGAGAATTTTGTGAGAGAAAACCCTAGAGAAAAATAAGATTGCCTCATCCCTAATCTTCATCTAAGAGACTCTACAAATTCCTCTACTCTCTTCCTCTCCATTGTCATACCCTTGAGAGGTTATTTACCAAACCCTTATCTCACCACACCCACGTCTATGAGAAGGTCCATTTGGTGCTTAGGGAAGCAGTTTGGGAAGGAACCAATATACATTGGTTGATGCTATGGTCAAGTAGCAGAATCTGGGAAGCTAAAGAAGAAATAGGTTCGGCGTATCCTCGTTGGAGCAAGAAGCTTGGAGGGCTTAGGTACTTGGGTAGATTAGGCTTGGAGGGTCTTCTGCTGTTCATATATCCCAACTATATTCTTTAGTGGATTTTATCACCGCTTGGAGGGCGGCGGAGAGGTTTTACGCTGAGGACTTCGATTTCCTCTTCGATAACACATCGTGTGTTGTCCGTGTGTTTATATCTCTGTTTCCTTTAACTTTGCCTTACATTTACTATTGTGGATGTGTTTATATTTGGCTTAGATTGTTTTATCAATTCTGTTATAAGCTTGTTATCATATTCCGCACATTAATTGTTTGATATAAAGCTTGAATTGGTATTTTTGTAATTTGGGGGTCTAAACGTTCAAGGGTGTTTTATACCCATTTTGAACTTTCATTGCAGCTCTGGATTGTGTCACTCAGGATGAGATCATATTTCGCCCATATGATGGCATGCTGCTGAGGAGGCTAGAGCTCACTATTACTATGGGCCAGTCGAGGATTCAACATTGGTTTTGGGCCTTGACGAGCTAGGAGTTCTTTCTAGTGGAGAGGACCTTCCATCAGGTTATGCCAATCTTTGGAGTGCCTAGGGATTCACCTCCTCACTGCTTGTCATTTGAGGCCACGGTCATGGGCGACCCAGATTATGTGATGGGTGCCTTTGATGCTTCTGTAGATACAAGCAGAGACTACTCCACCTAGTTTGCGAAGTCCTCTGCTGGACCTATCATTGGAGATGTCCTTGTGAGCAGAGATAGAGTGCTAGGAGGCGTTATTTGTGCTTAGGTGGCCACCAGGAAAAGTGGAGAGTGTGTGCAGAGACTGCTGATGCCAAAGTGATAGAGCTCGAGGCCCTATCTACTACTAGAGAGGTGCATATACAGGAGGTGACTGCTCAGGCGTTAGCTCGGGGAAGGGAGATTTGGTAGAGAGATAGGGAGATGCGAGCTGTCGTGATGGACAGAGAGCGGAGTCAATTTCAGGCTGAGCTGGCCCTGAATCAAGGCTATTCCATGCTTTTGGCGGTAGAGTTATAAGTGGCTCGTCTTCTTGTTTCGACTGCCCCTGAGATTCCAAGCCATGGGCTCATCATTCCTCCGTTCAAATATAGGTACATGCTAGTTCCTCGAGGCCTGCCGAGTGGTTGGGGTTGTTTTGCTCAGGCTCCGGGGCCTTCCCAGGACCCAGGGTATGTTCTCGGCACTTCAGATGGTGCAGGTCCTTCCACCAACCCTTTTGCAGGCAACGATGATAGTGATGATGATAATCATGATACAGACTAGTTTATTGGCGGTGATGATTCTCCATAGGATTAGCCATTTGTTGTAGCAAGATGTAGCCCCTGCGTAGGCATGTATTTTCCAAGTATTCTATAGACATTGCCTCATGATGGGACAGTTATGTATGTATATTATGCATCACCTCTTGGTAGGCCTGGACATTGTATTGTCCCACAATGGGCTTTGATGTATTATATTATCTCTTTGCTTCATGACGTATGTTTGGAACAATGCCTCCGATTAGGACTTATATGTATAATTCCATGGACACGCCTTTAAGAGGGTGGTTGATATGTGACCTTTAGGAAAAGGACCTTTAAAAGGGCCGCCGCAGATGTGTATGAAAGACAATGCCTTTGATTAGGACTTACATGTATAACTCCAGGAAATTGCCTTTAAGAGGGCTATCACCATTGAGAATCACCTTTGAGAGGTCTATAGAAATATGTGAGAAACAATGCCTTTGGGTAGGACTTACATGCATAACTCTAGAAAATTACCCTTGAGAGGGCTATTGCATCACCATTGAGAAATCGCCTTTGTGAGGGCTGTAGATGTATGCCAGAAACAATGTCTCTAGGTAGGACTTACATGTATAATTCTAGTTGTCGCCTTTCAATAGGCTGCTAATGTATGCAAGAAACAATGCCTCTAGGTAGGACTTACATGTACTGTTTTGGAAAAAGGCCTTTTAGAGGGCTACCGATGTATGTGTAAAACAATGCCTCTGGTTAGGGCTTACATCTATGATTTTAGAAAACACCTTTGAGAGGGTTGCTAAGATGTATGCACGCACTATCGCATTTTCATCGCAAATGGCAGTTTTGAATTAGCTTGTGCCACTTTCACTTATTATGCACCGCAGTTTCACGAGTTTGTCAGTAGCTTTTTAACAATGATCGTACTGCTAGGGGGAGAGAAAATGGAGAGATCGCATGAAAGAAACTACCCCAGTTTAGGGTTTCATGCGATTCTTGAAATGTGAGACACATCCTTAGCGGGATGGACCCATTCTTTTATATTAGACAAAGGGGGAGAGAATCGCGCAAAATAAACTGCCCCAGTTTAGGGTTTTGCGGGGTTCTGAGCCTGTAGACTGGCTGAAAGTGGCCTCAACTTTGTAGACCATACCATAATCACTACATATGGACACTTTAAATGAGGCATCTTTAGACACGCCATGAAGCGATGTGCATTGGTTGCTCCTGTAATTACTTGAGCGGGCTAAAAGTCCAAGAAAGACTTCTTGAGGTAGCCTCCTCGGAAACGACTCTCTTTATACTCCAAGAAAATCCACCGAACAGCTGAGATCGAGCTCTAGCATTTTTCTATTGCAAATTCTAATTATTGAGGCTGAATCGACCCCTTAACCAGGCTTTGAAAATGACGTTCAAGATATTTGAAGGTGCTGAACGAGACGTACAAATATAAACTACCCCAGTGTAGGATTTATGCGGCCTCAGATGTGTGAGTGAGATTTTTTGATAGTTTGGTTCACTGTTGGGCTGATTACGCAAACGGCGGGCACTAAAACAAGGGAATCTTTGCTCCAAAGTGGTTAAAAACATGCCAAATAAGGGGGAAAGTGTCAGAACATGTTTAGGTTTGTGCCTGGGGGGCTGAAAAGCCCCTGCACCTTTCTCGAGGTCCGACGGCCCTACAAGGGCCGCGCCTCGAGTAAACCATTCTTCATCATTTTTTGCATGGATCTTCATTAGATTGTCGGATTCTGGAAGACTTGCTCAGGGATGTTCTTGGTGCTCATTCCTGTGACACCTTGGTTGAGCTTGAGAGGGAGGGATACCAGGAGAAGAAGCTTAAGAGATGGTGGGGCACTTTTTCTTGTGGTGAGCAGGCTTTTCTCTAGCAGCTTCTTGGAGATGCTACCACTCTGCTCCACCCTACACTTGATTGGCACTTATTAGAGGTCATCACTTCTTGTTGGGACCCTTCTCTGAGATGCGTCACTATTGGGGATGTTAACTTAGTGCCTACTTTGGAGGAGTATGATCATTTCCTCTCTCTTTCTACTCCTTTGAGCACTATTCTCATTCCCTTAGTGCAGACATGCTATACCACAAGCGGCTTGTTGATCTGATGGGCTACAAGAGGCCTGTTATGGAGGTGATAACTTGGCACGGTAGCGGGGTAGGAGCGAGCATGTCCTTTGAGTTCTTACATGATCGGTTCCATTTATTAGAGTGCCTGATTGGTTACCAGGATGATTTTGTGGATTTAGAGGAGCGATAGACATCCTATCGGCGTCAGGCCTTCTTTGGCGCAGTACTATTCCCTTCACCATCAAGAGCTATCATCTTGCCGTTCTTCTTTTGGTGAATACCTTACCTCATGGTGCCTTTTTCATTCCCACTTTACTTTCTGAGACCATTAGGTCCTTGTCCTTGTGTCGAGAGGTTGGTAGGGGTAGGCTAGGCTGCTACGTTCATGTGCTACAGTTGTGGTTCTGTAACCATTTTAGTGTCATAGGAATAGGATCCAGGCTACTGTGGCTCTTGATCTTCCCTTCTCTGGGGATACTGATGGTTGACTAAGATATCTTTGTAGCTTAAGTCCCACTGACTGGACCTAGAGGGTCAACTGGGGTATTATTAGATAGCAGGGACAGACCTATTGTGTTGGTTTGCTCAGTATACCCTTGGCAGGCATCTAGAGATGCACAGGGTAGTTCCCAAGCATGGCCATGAGACAGTTTGGGGGGATCCAGCATATCTCCCAACTCAATAATCTTTCTACTGTCACCTATAAGTATGGGCTGGTGGACATTGATATAGCAGTGGTAGGGCATGCCTCTGAGTTCTAGGAGGCACATAGATCGAGTGTAGACTTCCCCCTCTATTCTAGGGATGACTAGGAATGGTTCTCTGCTGAGTTTAGAGTGTGGCGAGACATGTGGGGTCTCATCTTTGTGCTTGACTTGTCGTCGCCGATTTCGACCAATATGACACTCCCAGCTGACATTCATGTTTTTCATGTTTTTTCTTAGATCTACATGCCTATGTGTTCTTTACCATGTTTGTGCTTAAATCTACAACTTTATGCTTAGATCTATGTCTTTATATGCTCCGTGCCATGCTTGTGTGCTCAGATCTATGATAGTTGCTATGTCATGTTATACTTTAGCCCTTTTGTCCCTTGATATCTCTCTTTCTTGCTTTTTTTTCCCTCTTGATAGGGCATAGATCTAGATCCTGTGGTCTAGGCATACATCCATACACCTAGGCCTATATTAAAGGGTTTAGATCATTTCATTGGCATGTCCTTGTTTGCTTGCTTGCTTCAATGCTTTGTCTCTGTGTTTGCCTTTCTAGACCTAGGCTTTGCCATGCTTTGAGCCCTTCGTGGGATTATGCTTTTGTGGTTATATTCGTCCCTCCTAGGGTTTGTTTAGATGTAACCACTTGTGAGATACACCCTATGGTGTCAGTGTGCTTACTTCACACCTTTCTCCGTTCCATACGATGTTGATATGCTTGCCTTGCTTGCTTTGTGCCACCTGTTTGGCTATCGTTGCCTCTATGCTTTCTTGTTGCATGCTTGCCTACATGTTCATACATGAGTCTATATGTTATCCGTACTCCAATCCAATGGAACTATGGACACTCGATCCAAACATGCATTTGTCCTCCTAGGACACCCCTTTTTCTTTGATAACATGATTGTTTTCTCTTTCACATGCTTAGCATTCTTTTATTTGCCCCTGTTTGGCTTTCTTTGGTAGTATGTTCTCCCTATCTCCTTTGTTCGTTTCATTGCTTGTCTGCTAGCTTGTTTCTTTTGTCTTTGCATGTACACACATGATGTGAGGATACTTGGAGCAAGGCTACGACCTCCTAGGCGATTGACACTTGTGGCCATATGAGTGACCCTCTCTAGTCATGAGAGCTCTTGACCCTGTAGTATAGGTATGTGCCTAAGGTGATTACCGTAAATGCATATTCATATTATATTGTGTGTGTTGGAAAAACTGGTTTTGCATCTCATACAAAACACACAGCAAAAGCAACAAACACGGATCTACTTCATTCATGAGAGATAACATGTAACCTTGAATTCTAAAACAAGACTTGAGAATACCTCTACTTAGTTTACATGTATGTGTTCATGGGAGAATAAGAGAGTGGCTTACTCTCACATATACGCTATTTCCATACATCTAAAAATTTTGTATGTTTCTCTTCTTATATATAACTGATTATTTAACTGGGTTAGCCTTTTGGGCCTACCCAATTGGGCTTAAGTTTATGGCCTGAGATGGGACCAAGGGGAACAAATAAGAATCTAGCTCTAATGGGCCATGAGCGTATCTGTCAACTCTAGACAAGTCCAAAATTACCATTAATTATATTAAATACCACTATATAAATATAATTTCACTTTGGGCCTTATTAATAAATTATATTTCAAGACTTTAATGATATCATTTAACCCCTCCATGAAATATCCATAGTGAACAAAGTCATGATGAACTGTTACTTTGTAAACAACTATTTTATCCTTAAGTACCTGATTTAATCTTTTAGTTATTCATATTTATTGAAATCCAATTTCAATAAATATAAAATTTAGTAACTCTTTACTAAAGTGGGGGCCCTGAATAACCAGTTCCCATTAAACTTATCTTAAGGGGATATTTCATGTCTTTATAAAAGAGATTATGGATTCCATCTTGAGAATATGTGTTCCCTCAACACTACGTGTGGTTACCCAACATACTGAGGTTTTGATAGTGAATATTAAATCTCACTCCTAATATATTAAAGCAACCTACATTTCATGATTGGGTTTACCATCCTCTCAAGATTGAGAGTTTATGAAATTAGAAATCATGAGATTAATTATTCAGGTGATAGTTGTTGATTGAATAATTAATCTCACAGCGGTTCAATATGTCTTAACACTTAAGACACATCAACACATCAACTAGAAGTCTCCACTTCCATGATCAGACAAGCCATCTTAGTTGATGTGTTATAATCTTCGCAAATGAAACGCCTAATTTTATCACCGATTACGAACTCAATTTTAAGTTTACAAGGAACTTGTGATTTATATTTTCTGTGACTAAATCACATAAATCTCAAGGACTATAATAATGTCCCATTAGTTCATTTATAAATAGTCTTATATAATTAAACAATTTAATTATTTATGACATGTCAATAAATTGGATATTAGGGTATAAACCCCAACAGTGTGCACGATCATCGTAGTGTGATTGTCTTGATCCATGTCACTAAGTGTCATTGGTTTCCCCATGTATGTGACACGTATCAACATGTTTAACACTTAGGAAGGCTTCGGCTCATAACGGTGCAAGCATTTCAATACGCACTATATACATAGATGCAAAACCTTGTCGGTGCACCATAGCACACCAAACCCGAAACACTGTTGGATTTTTGCCAAGAAAATGGGGCTTCCCCATTATAGTATTCTCACGTGTTAATCTTGGTGTGAATAGCATTTGGTGTGCTATGACGCATCTAAGGCAAAGCACTACTGGATTTCCGCCACGAAAAATAAGACGAAATGCTACCAAATTTTTGCCGTGAAAATATGGCAATAACTTCAAACACACTTGGAAAGCATCGATTGGGACCACACCGATTCCAAAACCAAACCTCAAAGCCCAACACATTTAAAGCCTCATAAGCTAATGCCAATAGCTTGTTTTCAATTGCCAATCTCCAAAAATTAAGGTTTTACCAAAACAAAGGACTATCTACGGACAAGCGTTGTGGGGTACCTAACACCTTCCCCACACGTAACCAGACTTTCGAACTCAAGAATCAATATTCTTTTGCCCATCCATATTAGATTAGGAAAAATGCCATTTTTCTTAACCTAGGATCGGTAATAAAATCAAATAGAGTTAGGTAACTAATCACACCATAGAGAAAACCCAATGATTGGTAGTAACTTCACTTAACCTTGTAATTTCCTTAAAATTGACTCATATTCCAATCACACACTTAAGGTACGACACACCTCCACATTCTCGCACTAAGATATACGCACATAGCGTGCAAGTGTTATCGCGATGGGTGGTCGAGCAGCCGCGAGGCGTCGACATCAACAAATAGAAGGATCTCTGCCAGGAATATGAGATGTAGGAGGTACAGGGATCCTATTCCTCCACATATCGCCAATCAAAATGCCGATGTACCCACGAAGTAGGCCTATTTCAACCTGGAGCTGACCCCTTTCTCTTTCTACGGCAATGACATGGACATCCCTCTCTCTCTGCCATAAGTCCCTCTCTCAAGCTAACAACCTGACAATCTCCTTCTACACATACCCCTCTCTAGCAGCAGTTGCGCCCTCAAGATCTCTCACCCTAGCCTATAGGGTATTTACACCTCAAGTGGGCCTCTAAGGCCTGACAAGCGTGTGCTATGCCACCAAGCCCTTTGCCACCACACACAAGGCAATCATCCATGATAGGTCTGGCTGAGGACTATAGAAACCAAGTGATATAATTAGTGTCCTCCATGACAAAACCCTCAAAGGAGCCTGTCGCATAGTCAGGGTTGTCCAAATTCATTGCAAAACATGAAAGTTCTCGAGGCAGGTCCCTAGGTACTCTGAAGACCAGCATAACTTGATGGTAGATCCTCTCAGCTAAGAAGAACTCCCAGCTTGATAAAGCCCAAAACTAGCATTGCACACACGACCTCACGCCTAAGCAACATAGGCCTTACATCTAGCAGTGGTGACCTCACACCTAGCCAACAATCGCCCATCATAAGGGTTGTTGAGTATCTCACCCTAAGTGACACAATCTAGTGTAGTGCCAATGACGGACAGCTATGTCAAAATAACTCTAGTGATCATGCAAAGGGACCAGGCATATGCCCTAGGATGTATCTTTGAAGAAAGGCCATAATTTTGTGGACGCAAGGCTGAGATATACTCATATGCCCAACATGTCAAAACCTGCCAGTAATCCTTGAGGCTCCTAAAGCCCTATCATGAAGCCTGCCTCAAGAAAGCGATGAAAAATCCATAAGAAAGGGACCCCCAATTATAGGCCCCTATATCTAACACTACTCTCATGGCTGATAGTAGCCGGCAAGTCAGCACTAACTAGTTGTTGCCAAACAGGCAACTACCGATGAAGTAGAAGAAGAACCGCCTGAATGCAATGTCATCTAGATCCCACCCCCAAGGTATGCTCACCCTCAGCCACTCCATACGGATCTAAAGCTCGTCGGTAGGTCCAAAATACTGTGTCATCACCTGAGTAAGGGGATAGTGAATGCCCACTAAATCTAAGGCCTATGATGGTTGTCCAGTCGAGGGGAAGGACTGCATACTCCCCACAACTCAAATGAATGGTGCCAGTCTTTGCATGGAATTGCTACACCAAAGTCTCCGGTATCGCATGCCTCATGGAATAGGGAGGAATCCTCAGGAACTTCTCAAAGCCCTGCTCAATCAAAAAGCCGCGATAGCGCATTCATCCTGAAGTCAAACAGGCAAAGAAGGAATGAAGACTAGGCTCCCCGACTGCGAATCTTGTCAGTGGCTTATGCTCAAAATTAGAAAAGCTACTAGTTAGCACGCATACCTACACATCTAGATTTCACAAGTGAAAGAGAAAAAGGAACATACCTGAACCTTCCGAATCTAAATGGAAGGATGCCTCTTCAGACCATGCTAAAGATGAGTATCGTCTATGTTGTCATCGATCTCTCCAATATAGGTTTTAGCCTCGAACAAACAAGGCGGAAACCTCAGTCTACAATTACGGTGCCTCGAAGCTCCTGGACCTAGCTTAGTCCTATCATCGACTTCCAAGTCAGCATCTATGTCAAACATAAGCTCATCATCTAGCTTCTCGCCCCCTAGGCCTCCTCCCTCCTCTGTCTGAGGGAACTATGAAGAACTGCCTCTTGAACTAGTGCGGGACTAAGACGAGGCACTGTCTATCTCCACTGAACATCGACTCATAGTCCTTATATGACCTAGGCAGCCTGGCACACCTTCTAAGGCTGCCGAGTCTGACGGCGCACCTACAAGGGCTATCGGTCAGCATTGACCAATTGACCTTTGACCAAAAAAAGGGGGGGGGGGGGAAGGACAAAGTGAGAGTTTCTTACCCAGGACCAAGTCAGAGAATTTTTCCACATCAGTTGCTACAGCTCAACCTTGTCAAGTAAAACCAGTCTCGATCCATGAATGGTACGGTTTCCACTCGCGATTTTTGGGCAACAAAATCAGGAATCACGTTCTTTATTTGACACCTCTCATTGCACTCAAGATGTCAAATAAAGAATCGGCAGCTTAGACATCGTATTTTGTCCGTCATCGATTTGCATGCCAGACCCTGAAAATTCCAAAAATATTATCTTTTCTTCATGGGGCCGTGGAAAAATCTAGATTGATTTGGCATAACCTGTTCGAGCATCAGAGCACTTGAAGTGCCATTTCAAGTCAAATTGACCAAAATGCCCATGGTCAAACCTGGGTTGTCCAAAGGTCAAAGTCAACCCCAAAATAACATTTTTCATGTTTCTACATCAAACCCAAGCTACTCGGTGATTTTCGTCAAATTTGACCAAATTTGCCCTAAGGTTGACTCTTGGGGGCACCAAAAATCTTAATTTTGATCTGACAATCAAAACGGGTCCTAGACTAGTGCCATTGAGAAGATTATCAAATTCTCTATCCAACGACTACTCATGGGTCAAAATTGGAGTTAAAACGGTTGAGATGTCTAGAAAACCGTGCAAAGCGCGTCAACACGCTTCCTAAGGCCATAACCTTTAATCCGATTGTCAAATTTTCAATTTCTTTAGTGCTCTGGAAACTAGACACCTAGAGCTTTCCAAGGACACCAATGTAGACACTTGATTTCACACCCATAATTTAATCTTGGAAGATGACTAGAATGACCCTTTAGATACCCAAAAATTATAATTGCATTACATGCATTAAATCATTCATCGTATATCATAAAAATGATCTTGAGATTCTAATGGTTATGACGGTATGCCCGATTCCCAAATTGAACCGTTAGATTGAAAGATATTACAAGATCAAGTTTTTACGATCTGCATGCATTGTATAGGGGTGAAATCGATCAACTGTGATTAATTGAAATTAATTTTGATTGGTTAATGATTAAAATTAATTAAATGAATTTATGTGATTGGTTAAGTATTTTTATTAAAATGAGATTTGTTGCATAGGATTAAAACAAATAAGCTGATTATATTTAAAGATTGTAGATAATTAGGCTTTTGGGATAATTATTTTCAAAATAATTATTTTAAAAAACCTAATTATCACTTTGGGATGGGGTTTATCATGAAAATAACTCTAAAATCCGTCAAACTAGGAAAACAAATAAAAAATGTGCTAATCAAGTAGTAGATTTCATATTCACATTCCAAGGCACTTTTGGCATAGTAGAGAATCGAATTTCCCTTCAGCTATCAAAATTTCTGCTTGTTTAGAATTTTGAGTAGAAAGATATGATCAAAATAATGAAGCTTGTTTTGATTTGAAAAATCAATTTACTCTTACCCAAATCTCTTCTTTTTTTTAGGATTTTCCCCCATATGTTTATTTTGGTTATTTTTTAAAGTTGATTGGACTTAATTTTTAAGCAAACCTAGCTTTTTTTGTAAGCAACTAACACCTCTATAAATAGGGGAGGCCTCCCAACATTTAGCGACCCTTTTTTTGGCCCTTCTTTTTCTGACTTCTTTGCTCCCCTTACGTTAAAGTTGTTCTGGAAGCCTTGCTTTTAAGAACTTCTTTTTTGTAAGTAAAATATTTTAGATCTCAAAGAAGTAAAAATTTCTTTGATTTCTAAAGTAATCTTCCATCAAAGTGTACATTCATGCAAGTAGGTATTTAATTTTGTTCTTATGTTTATTTTTCTTTTCTCTTAATTGATACATTTGTGTTGTTCATTGCATGTTTTTATTTATTTATTTATTTTTATTTATGAATATGTGTCTGATGTCATTGTCAATATGATCTTGTTCACAATTTATATATGCCATGTTTATATGTTTAGTTGGAATTTTCCTTAGTTGATTAACATGTTTATGATTCAATTCTTCTTTAATTTCAAAATGTACAATTAATCACTACACCCTTTTTTTGAAACAAAAACAAATTTGTATTTTCATTAAATACAGATCTAAAAACTTTTCTGAAACAAAAACAGGTCTGTATTTTCATTAAATATAGATTTGAAATTTTTTATAATAAAAAATGGTTTTCTTCTTAAATAAAAATTTCAAATTTTGAATTTTCAAAGAGTGAATTAATTTTGAATTTAGGGATTTTAATATGTCATTGTAATGTCATGCATCTTTTGAAAGGGTATATAATGGTCATTTAGAATCTAGAAGACCAAACTCCATCTAAGTAGAATGGGTGCCTAACACCATCCTATTTTGTAACCTAGCCGCCAAACATTGGTTTTTTGGATAGGTAGACTAGAGTTTGTTTTTTGTTTTTGTTAGATTGTAACTAGGATTTAAACTTTGTAATTTTTACATCGATTGTATTAGGACCAAAGCCTTGTTAGGTTTTTCTACCATGATGTAATTGTATTTCCATAATCAATTAATAACATTCGAGGAATTTTTGGACATGTAATTGTATTTTATTTTTTCTTATTTTTTTTATAAAAAAATAAGTGGTGACTCCACACAATTACCCCAAAAGAGAGGTGCCCTAAGCACCCAAATCTCTTTTTTGAGAGAACCCCTAAAGGAGTGTGGTCTCTCACAACCAAAATCAGCTTAATCTGAGTCCGGGAAGGCGTTCAAATACACATCCAAAGCTGGACCAAGAAAAAGCCAAAACTACGAATGTCAGTAGGGTGGTCGTGTTGGGGTTTATGCCCTAAAATCCAATTTATTGGCATATCATAAATAATTAAATTGTTTAATTATATGAGACTATTTATAAATGAACTAATGAGACATTATCTTAGTCCATAAGATGCATAGTATGTGATTTATGTGATTTAGTCACAGAAGATATAAATCAAAAGTTCTTTGTAAACTCAGAATTTTAGTTCATAGTTGATGATGAAATTGGACACTTCATCTGTGAAAACTATAACATATCAACTAAGATGATTTGTCTTGATCATGGAAGTGGAGACTTTTAGTTGATATGTTGATATGTTTTAAGAGTTAAGACATATTGAACTGGACCGCTGTAAGATTTATTATTCTCCTAATGACTGTCAAATGAATAATAAATCTTACAACTTCTATTTACATCAACTCTAAATCCTGAGAGAATAATGGACCTGATCATGAGGTATAGGTTGCTTTGATATATTAGGAGTGAGATCTAAAGTCACAATCAAAATCTCAGTATGTTAGGCAACCGCATTTAATGTTGATGGAACATATATTCTCAAAATGGAATTCATAATCTCTTAACGGAGACATAAAATATTCCCTTGAGATAAGTTTAATAAGTTTAGATATTCAGAGTGTTGGGCTCAACTACTTTAGTAAGGAGTTACTGAAGTATATATTTATGAAATTGGATTTCATAAATATATGATGAATAACTTAGAGGATTAAACTGGGTACTCAAGGATTAAGATGTAGTAATTTTCAAAGTGGCAGTCAACATTTATGACTTTGTATTACTACGAATATTTTAATGAAATGGTTGCATGTATAATAAAGTCTTGGGATATAATTTATTAATAAGGCCTAGAGTGAAATTATATTCATATAGTGCTACTGAATATGGTAACTTTGGACTTGTCAAGAGTTGACAGAAAAGTCCAAAACCCATTGTAGCTATAGCCTTATTTGTCCCCTTTTGGTCTCACTCCAAGCCACATATTAAAACCCAATTGGAATGATCCAAAAGGCTAGCCCAATTAGATAATCAATTATATAAAAGGAGAGAAACATACAGAATTTCATAAGGGTTTTTCAATAAGATCATATAAGGAATGAAATTGTATGTATGTGAGTGTAAGACACTTTCTTATTCTCCTTTTGGAAACTGATTGAGAGACCACACTTCTAGGGATAAAGTGGAATTGGAGTGAAGATTAAAAGTGTTCTCAAGTATTTATAATATTTTGTTTTTGAATTTCACTGCACCAAGGTATGTTTTCTTGTTCTTAAATTCTGAAACTTACATAGTACATGTTATCAATTGCAAATGAAGTAGATTCGTTAATTTTCCATTGCGTATGTTTTGTATGCGATACAAACATGTATTTTTCCAATAGGTCGGCAACCCTACAAGGTGTGCCAGAAGTTGAAAGGTCATATTTCCAGTTAAATGCTCCCAGACCCCACATTTTGCAACCAAAAAAAAAAAAGGCAGTTTTCCTAGGCAGATTCTCTCCCAAACACATCCAAACACCATCAAACACCTTAGATTCTCCTCATTTCTCTACAGTCATCATGGTAGTATTCTTGCACCCAATCTTCCTTTCCTTGATTCCATACCTTGGATTTGAGATTTAGGGGTGTGGATGTAGCTTTTTGGCTACAATCCACACCCTTTTCTTTTTATAGCTTTTCTTAGCTTTATCTTACTTAATAATATTATTTTATTGCTTTTCCTAGCATGCCTTTTTAGTTTTTCTAGCATGTTTCCTTGCTTATGCCATGATTTATTACTTTGATGTTGTTGGCCTAGCCTTCTTGAGCTAGGATATGTCTAGGCTTAATGTTTGTTCTTAGATCCACATGATTTTAGGCTCCTTGCCATATTTATGCTTAGATCTACATGCCTATGTGTTCTTTGTCATTATTATGCTTAGATCTACATGCCAATGCTTAGATTTACATCCCTATGCTTATATCTATGTGTTTATGTGCTTCGTGCCATGCTTTTGTGCTTAGATCTATATTGGTTGCTATGCCATGTGCTTCTAAAGCCTTTCTATCCCTTGATGTCTCTCTTTCTTGAGTTTTGAAGGGGTCCTGCTCGTCCTTGCACGAGCATGTTAGCACTTGCCATATACACAGGCATGTAACCCTACTAGTGTGCCATAGGGCTCCAAATGTGAAACTCTGCCAATTTTTTTTTTCTATGAAAATGGGGCATCCCCATTGCCATATTCTCAAGGAGAAAGCTTGGTGAGAATAGTGTTTCATGTGCTATGACGCACTTGAGGCGAAGCGCTACTGGATTTTTGCCATGAAAATAAGGTGAAATGCAGCTGAATTTTCTATGGAAATTTGGCAACGATTCCAAACACACTTGGGAAGCATCGATAAAGACCATACCCTTTTCAAATCCAAACCTCAAAGCCCATTTCACTTAAAGCCTTGAAACCTAATGCCAATAGCTCATTTTCAACTACCATTGTCCGAAAATTATGATTTTATCAAAACAAAGGACTGTCTACGGACAAGCATTGTGTGATGCCTAACACCTTCCCCACACATAACTAGACTTCCGAACTCAAGAATCAATATTTTTTACTTATCCACATTAGATTAGGAAAAAAGACATTTTTTGTAACCTAGGATCGGTAATAAAATCAAATAGAGTCAGGTTACCAATCACGCCTTAGGAAAAAACCAATGATTGGTGGCAACTTCACTTACCCTTGTTAATTTCCTTAAAATTGACTTGTATTCTAGTCACACACCCAAGATACACCTTCCTCCACAGCACCTGAGCTCCCAGGCCTGCACGCTTCCAGGCATCGCATGAGCATTGCCGCAATAGGTGGTCGAACCCCCACGAGGCATTGACACCCATATATAGTAACTATAGCTCTTTCGTGTGGAAATCAAACTTTCTTGTACAAAGATAAAGGCACAGCTTCTGTATCATGAATCCATGGCTGCCCAAGAAGCATATTAAAGCATGAAGCTATGTTTAGCACTTGGAACTCCACCTTCTAAACCATAGGCCTTATGCTGAGCTTTAGAGTCATTGTTTCCAAAACTTCCCTTCTACTGTTATCATATGCTCTTACAAGTTGATCAGATGGCACAAAATCTTCAATACTCAAACCCAGGCAACTCTTGGTTTTCAATGGGCACACATTCAAAGTGCCTCCATCATCAATCAAAACCATTGGTATCCTCTTTCCCTTAGCATCCATAGTAATATGCAACAGATCATTATGGCGCTTCCCTTTTTAGTCAAATCCTTGTCAGAATAGGAAATAGTTAGCTCTCTACTTATAGATCCAATCATGCACTCAAATCCTGAGAAGTAATGGTTCTTGGGACATGGATCTGGTTAAGAAGATCCACCAGATTCTGGCAGTATTTGTATGAGGCCATGAGCAACCCTATAGAGATATGTTTGCTTGTGTTTTCTGTGGCTGCTTAAGAACCTCATCCTATTTATTTGGTGTTGGCTAGGCTACTTTGCTCAGGGCTTCTACCTAGTTATCTATTTCTAAATGTGGGGGTTTAAAGTGTCTCTCCCCCCCCCCCCCCCTTGTGAAGTGGGCAATTTTTGATGGGTCACTTGGTTCAATATCATGGAGTTTGAAGTGTCTCCCCCCATATGTCGATGTCGGATTATCTAAGTGGGGTTTGAAGTGTATCCCTCCATATGTGGGTGTTGAGTCATCTGAGTGGGGTTTGAAGTGTATCCCTCCATATGTGGGTGTTGAGTCATCTGAGTGGGGTTTGAAGTGTCTCTCCCCATATTTGGGTATTGATTCATCTGAGGGGGGTTTGAACTATCTCCCCACTTATATGGGTGTTGAATCATTTGGGACTTCTGGATTGTCTTTTGTTAGGTTCTAAGGTCTTAGGAGTTTTTGTATTTAGAACTCTAATTTGTAATGTTGGCAAACCATGATCAAAACAGTGTATTAGTCTTGTTTAGAATTGCTCAAAGTTGGTTTAATATTGTAAAGTTGGAATCGAGTGGCTGCAGAAGTACTTGGGACTTTCGGCCTGGCTCGATCGATCGAAGAATAGACTCGATCGATCGAAAATCGCACAGGTTGAATATTCTGCAGATTTTCCAACTCAGCCCTACTTCATTAAACGTTTAGGGTTTTGTGTTTTTACCCTAGGTATATAAACTAAACCCTAGCCACGTTTTTGAGGGTTGTCCATATTGCTTTATTGCTCATACATTGCTGTTTTGTGTGAATCTCGTGTGAGATCTTTGAGGAGACTTCCTTTACACAAAACTTAGGGTTTTCAAGGTAGAGATGATTTCAACATCTTGAAGATCATTATAGTTGCAACCATTGGAACTTAAAAAGAAAAGCAAGCGGGGAGCTTGTAGCTGATTGAAGAATTCAAGAAAGAAGTAGTCCGTGGATTCGGAGCCTGCACGTGGTCGTGTCAGGAAGTTTTACTGGTGGGTAGCATTAGGAAGTCGAGCGGGGAGCTTGTAGTCCTTCTGTAAGAACTTCAATTCTTTCATAGTGAATTCTGTTATGCCTTGAGGATCGGTGGGTCAAATCCTCCCCAGGTTTTTATCGAGTGGTTTCCTGGGTGATCATATCTTGTGTTATTTATTATTCCGCTGCTTTATATCTTGATATGATTATTTGATTGCTTTAACCTAGAATTGCATAATTTGTCTAAGTAACAACTTGGCTAATTAATCTAAGCTACGCTATCTGTGTGTTTAAGGGGTCTAAATTTCCAACAAGTGGTATCAGAGCGTGGTAGCTCTTTTTGCTTGAGATTTCTATCTCTGAGCTGATCCTTGACCCCAGTTGTCATGGAGCATGGACACTCTTTGTTTGTTCCTCCTCATTTTGATGGGAACAACTATGCTTATTGGAAAGTAAGGATGAAAGCATTCTTGAAATCCATTGATGAAAGGGTTTGGAATTCTGTTGAATACGGATGGGAGAAGCCCACTACTCCTGTGAGTGAGTGGCAAATTTCTGAAAAAGAAGCAGCAGGCTTCAATAGCAAAGCTATGAATGCCATCTTCAATGCTGTTTCTATGGAGGAATTTAAGAGGATCTCTAATGTTGAGAGTGCTCATATTGCTTGGAAAATCCTCCAAACTGTGCATGAAGGCACAAAGGCAGTTAAGATTAATAAATTGCAACAATTGACTTCTAGGTTTGAGAGTATTAGGATGTCTGATGATGAATCCTTTGATGAATTTTATGCCAAACTGAATGATATTGTCAATTCTGCTTTTAATTTGGGTGAAATCTATGATCAACCTAAAATTGTTAGGAAGATTCTTAGATCTTTAACTGAAGATTTTAGAC
>NW_027069492.1:485569-599695 GCF_002906115.3 Quercus suber | reverse complement strand
TTTTTTTTTTTTTACTGTTGTCTTTATCTTCAAAGTTTGTAACGAAGTTAACCTTTTGTAACTAATTTGCCTTTTTCTAAGGCTTAATCTTAATGAGAATTGCAAGTCTTTCTTTCATACTTGTGATGTTCATATTGATCCAAACATGATTTCTGTTTCAGTTAACACTTAACAAATGTGGTGATGAAGTATAACTCTGTTTATTAATTTTCATAAGTGGCAGCATAGTTGTCACACATCACATGACCAGCATCAAGACATGCTAGATTTATTAAGTCCACCGCCTCAGCAAAGTATGGCTTTAATTCTAAGAACATACACATTGATGTAGTATACATACAGGTTTAGCTCTACTCAATCCTCCATTCATTAGTAGGTTTAATGGACTAGAGGACCAATTAATTTTCAAGCAGACATAGATATTCCTGCAAATGCTTTAAGTGATGCTCATGAGCATTCCCCCCCCCCTCCCTCCCCTCCCCTCCGGTCCTTTTTTTTTTAACATGTTACTATAGTAAAGATCTTTGCCATGTAGAATGGCAGATTCTATTTAATATTTAAAGAATCAATAAGAAGTACTATACCTTAGGCATGTGGTCCGAGGATCCAGAAAGGACAAAGGTTCTATTTAATACTTAGCAAAATGATAGGAAGTATTAATTTACTCAAAATAGGTGGTCAGAGGAGTCAGACACAACTAAGGTTCTGTTTAATACTTAGAAAAATGATTAAAAGATATCAATTTACCCAATATATGTGGTTTGAGGATCTAGGCATGACCAAGGTTTTGTTTGATACTTAGTAGAATAATAGGAAGTATTAATTTACTCAAAGTAGGTGGTTTTAGGAATCAGACACAACTAAGTTTCTATTTAATACTTAGAAAAATGATCAAAGTATATCAACTTACCCAAGGTATGTGGTTCGAGGATCCAAGTATGACCAATGTTCTGTTTGATACTTAGCAGGGTGATAGGAAGTATTAATTTACTCAAAGTAGGTGGTCCGAGGAATTAGACGCAACTAAGGTTTTGTTTAATACTTAGAAAAATAATTAAAAGATATCAATTTACTTAAGGTATGTAGTCCGAGGATCCAGGCATGACTAAGGTTCTGTTTGATACTTAGAAAAATTTTATGAATTGTTAATTTACCCAAAGTAAACGGTCCAAGAAACTAGACACAATTAAGGTTTTGTTTAACACTTAGAAAAATAGCTTGAAATATCAATTTACCTAAGGTATGTGATCCCAGAAGCCAGGCATAACTAAGATTTTGTTTGATACTTAGGAAAATAACTGGAAGTATTAATTTACCCAAAATAGGTGGTTTGAGAAGCCAGACATAGCTAATGTTCTATTTAATACTCAGATAGGTAACTTATAATATTAATTTAGCCAAGGTATGTGGTCCGAAGAATAAGGCATGACCAATGTTCTGTTTGATATTCAAACCAATAGTAGAACACATAATGCATAATATGCTAAACCAAAATATAGTAAAGAAAGCTTTCATTAATAATAATACCTTCTTAGGTTGTTTACATTTTAAGGGCATGGTACAACTTTTTTTTAGACCTTCAAGATAATATGCACCTATTCCAACCACTGATGTGATACGATATGACCTTTCCCAATTAGGTCCTAATTTTCCCTATGCTGAGTTCTTTGCAGTTCCCAAAACCTTTCTTAAGACCAAGTCCCCAAGTGCTAGCGGCCTTGGCTTTACATTTGAATCATACTTTTGCTTGAGTTTGTGTTAATAGTATACGAGCTGAACCATAGCATTTTCTCTTTGCTCTTCAATCAAATCTAAATTCTTCTCCAATAGCCCATTATTGTTACTCGGGGTAAAAGAGCTTGTTCTTTGCGTTGAAAATCCTGTTTCCAGAGGAATCACAGCCTTGGCCCCAAAAGTCATCGAAAATGGCGTCTCTCTAGTGGACTTACGAGGTATAGTCCAATATGTCCAAAGGACGTGTGACAACTCTTCCACCCATTTTCCTTTGCGAAATCCAACCTCTTTTTGAGCCCACTCACTATGAAAAAAAAAAAAAAGAACTACATTCTAAACTACTTCTTTTTTATTACAATTTTCTCCTTTGGTGGACCCTTGGTAGATTGGGAGAGTGCTGCCTCTGAAGATCCTGAATCTTTGCTCTTGAGATCACCCTTGGTAGGCAATGGGAGAGTTGCTAGAACTATCTCCATCGAAGAGGGCACCTCTTTCTCTTTAGGTTGATCTTAAGGAGTAGCAAGGGATTTGGTGGCATCAGGGGCCACTCCTTTGTTAACATCAGGCTCTTTTTCAGCAACCCTTACTGTTGAGCCACCTCGGAAGGGTTGTCAGAGGAGGCTAGGGCCTTGACTGGACTAGCCTTGCCCACTTCTGCCACCTTAGAGGAGGCATCAGTCCTAGAGCTGGCTGGGCTAGATGCTCGGATGGCGGGAAGGTAGTATACATTCTTTGCCTTCTTAAGTACTGAAGAAGCCTCAACCCCAACTTGGTTAAGAGTCTCATTCCATACTTGGAGGTAGTGGTTCCTACATACCCCCGAGACCTCAGCCCTAAGGGCTTCCTCGGTCTCCGCCACTCCTACATCATACTCCTCCTGCTCGGCTTGATCCCTGGCCTTCTCTACTTATTTCCTTGCATTCTCGGCCTCCTTTAGCTTCTTCTTAAGGGCAATGATCTGTCCTTTAGAGGCAATTAGCTAATCCTTGGCATTGCATAGGAGCACCCGTTGGCCTTCGACTTGCCTCTCAACCCTATCCAAGGCGGCCTTTGCACTCTTTTTATCCCTCTCTACCTCGGGCAGTTTATTCTTCATTTCACTTATTCTTTTTTTGGCCAAATTAATGGCCTTCACGGTGGCACTGCTCCTCCCTTCTTCTTCCTTCATTTGGCAATGGCAAAAAATGGTTATCTCCTCTATATGGAACACAGCTTGAACGGCCTACTGAGGAAAGAAACATGGTAAAGGTGAATAAAGGGAAATAGTAAAAGGAAGAAAGGGAAGGAAACTTGTTAAAAAAAAAAAAAAAAAGACTTACCATCGCAAGGTCCCTTTTAAGACTAAGGAAGACCTCGTGCCTCCTCTAGGACCTTAGATCGGTCATGTCTTCAAGGAGCAGCAGTGCCTGCTCTACCGTGTCGGCCACATAACTAATCTTCCCTTCTCAGAAGTCCCTAATGGAGGCATTGGTTGGTAGAAGAGCTCCATCCAGCATTGGCGTGGGGGTCTAGGACTAAGGTGCAACCTGAGAGTCACTTCTCTAGTTAACGCCCTTTTGCTCCACCCTAGCTTTTGGCCCCTCTTTGGACCTTATCCACTTAGGAGGGGTGGGTTTTTCCTCTTTCCACCACCTTCTTACCTTTCTGCTTCCTATTCCTTTTAAGGCCAGTAGGTTCAAGTTAAAGGGGCTAGGCAGGTGGAGGAATGGGAAGCCTAGTCTGGGCTGCCTTACCAAGTGCATTACCCTTAGGTTGGGACTCCAATAGTTTTTGGAGAGTGGACCTCTACTTACGCTGTATTCCCATATCACCTGATATGCTAGCAGCTTCTTGGTTATAGCTGGATTGGGCTGAGGAAGGATGCCCAAGGTCACTAGTTAAGGCTTCTAGGGACAAAGGTTGATTAAAAACTTCAAACTCATCCTCAAAGTCAAACACTTCAACTACCTCTTCTTCTTTTTCTTCTTCTCCCTTTGTGATGGTAGGATGAGAAGAAGTGGCCTCTCCGGTTGTATAATGTGGTGGCAGGGCTACCTTTGGTATTCCTTCAGGTATGGGATCGGTGGTGAACATGTCTTCTGGGATTGGATTGGTGATGAGAAAACCCAGGGCAGTAATGCTTGTCCGATGAAAACGAGGGTCCTTTGTTTTGATGACGCACTTTAGTGCCTAGCAGCTTTTGGAGATGGGGGTGTAGCCGAGGATGAGGTGTGCTGCTCTGAGCTAGCCATCACTATGGACAAACACCTTGGCCTTAAGTATTTTGTCTAGGCTTGGTTGATTGACAAGGTTGAAGTTAGGCATAACAGCGTTCTTATCTGTAAAACCATGGGGAAAAGCAAAAAAAAACATTGTTAGCAAAAAATAGAACAAGTCAAAGGAAAACTCAAATACAAATATTCAACCGAGACTTAAGACCCCACCTGGTGTCCCCTCTCTCGTCGGGCAGGAGAGGCCATCGTGCCACACTCCTGATATGATCAAGAAGTCCTTGTTTAGTTCTTTATTGGAACCAGGGAGGCACTGGATGAGCCTAACCTCAAGGTACCTAGATTTTAGGTAATACCCCTACCTTTGGAGGTTGTAAATCCAGTTGACATTGTAGTGGGTCAGCTTTAAGCCCATTTTCTCATTAATGGCGTCTACACTCCCTAAGATTCTAAACATGTTTGGGGCACATTGGGTGGAAGCTAACCTATGAGCCCTAAGGTAGTCCTTGGTAACAGTGCCCATGGGAATCCTCATCCCACCCTCTATGAAGGCAATCATTGGGATTACCACTTCTCCCTCTTGCCATTTTTCATGCCACTCTCCCTCCTTACAATACCTAATAAACACTCTTGGCACGATCCTATGGAGAGCTCTAAAGCTCTCTATACCCTCCTTGGAGTCTACCAAATTGGCAAATCTACCCGTTCCTAAGAGGGATTTAGAGGTACTAAGAAAATAAAGAGAAGGAAGAAGAGCCAAGGAGAAAATGACAGAGAAAAGAAAAGTAGATGGAAAAATAAGTGAAAATGTTTATGAAGACTTACACAAATAAGACAACTTTCCTCGAACTGGCTCTTAGTAGGTGTGAAAGCACTAGTGAGTTAGGTAAGTTTGCAGGTTCAGTGTATAAGCTCTAAAGTGAAATGAATGTTAAAGTGAGTGAGTGATTGATTCAGGCAATATTTATATCAAAAGAGAGTAAGCGGGAAAATTCCCACTCGGGTTCTAGCAAAATCCTCAGTCGTTGGTTCCGCATCGCGTCGTAGAACGTGGGGAACATGGAGCCGTAAAAATTTAATGAGGGTGCGTCTCATATGTCGAAGCGTCAGGAGCGAGTCTTGGGTAGTTAAGTAGGCATCTACACAATTATAAGTGATGTATGATGAGCAAAATGGATGTGGCGATATCAAAATCCTCCCTTTTGCCCGAGGAGCAAAAGAAGGGAATTTCAAGGGGCTATTGTAGGGATATTAGGCCCGGTAGGATCTATTAGGCCAGGGGCCCAGTCCGAGGTCACCTTATAAATCTGAGGATGGATAACGTATTAGAGGTTAGCATTAATAAATAAAGGAAGAGATTTAGGCATTATGTTCCAAGGAAGTGATCTGAGGATAAATGCTTCCTCGACTAGGTGAAGCCGAGGTTAAAAGATATGGTCAGACATCAAGAGCAACGTTTCAAACAATTCCACTGATGATGATAAGTATCAAGGAGGAACAGGATATAGGGAGGTTATGAAATATCTAAAGGGAAAGTTGCTACCATCGAATTAAATTCTCTGCAGCTATCTCTCTGGCCGCATTAATGAGGAAGTGATACCTAAACAATAACTTTCAGCCTTATAGCTACTATCTGAAGACTTCAAAGAAGTGCTGATGGGACAAAGATCAATACCAATAATTTGATTTGCATGTGGAGGGTGGAGATGGAAGGTGAAGATAGTATAAAATGGAAGAGATACCCTAAGAGAAAGGGATCGAGAAATTAAGAGAAAAATATTGTAGCAATCAAGAACTGAATTTGTAATCAAACTTGAGAGAAATATATAAGAACTGATCTCTTCGGATTGTGCCGAGGACGATTTGCTTTAGATTAAACCAATCTATTTTCATTTTCTTGTGATCTGAATCCACTATACTTGTTATCCAACTCATTAGAACCTAGTTTTCCAACCCACTCTCTACAAATTCATTGTATTGGGCTTAGGTTCATCCGTCTTTTGGGTTAGGGACTCAAATTGTGACCTTACACATATTCTTTCCAAAATCAAGTTAATGTTAATTTTTTTACATGTATATTCTCACCGTAAACTATTTTTGAATTTTTTTCCCAAAATTTATTTTATTTGATAATCAACGTTAGAATTAAAATTAGTTTGAAATTTTGGATTTTTTTTTTTGTATAAAAAAAAATTCTTTAAAAAAATTCATCTTAAGTATTTGTGAACTCTTAATTTATAAATGCTTACTCCCTTTTTCTCCACTTACACACCCAAAAACAAAGTTGAAGTTGTTCTCTTTTTGTTTTTCAACGGGTTAGGATTTACTAATCAACTTGTGGAACTAACACAAGAACAAAATACAGGAAGGTTGTGTTTATCCTTTCCCCACCCTTTTTTTTAAGTATCAACTTGATAGTTATGTTTTCAATACATTTAATTTAAAAAAAAATAAAATAATTAGAATATATAATCTAGAAGAATAAATAAACTAAAACAATTATTTAGATTGATAGTCTTTAAGATAAATTACATTTAAAGTAACATTGGCCCTTAGCTGATTTTAGACACATTATATATAATAATAAAAAATTAATTTAATTTGAATTGGTTTTAATTTTGCTTTCACTTGTGTATCATAATTGGACTGGTTCTTTGACTTACCAAACACCTGCTATAAATTTGTAAATTAATGGGTGGGCTCTTTTTTTATCTTTTTGTTTTTGTGCGTACTCGTGACCTTACTTTTATACCATGAATGATTATTTACATATTATTTTCTTTCTCCAAATTATTGGTCCCCTCTAGTGAACAAGATGTAGATAAACATATTATGATATAAAAATATTCATATCTTTTAGGCCTCGTTTGGGAGGAGGGAATGAAATGGAATAGAATGAAAAAAATTGTTAGGACATATGTGGTTCACTTGTTAAGAACATATATCACTCTTTTATGTAATTGGCTAATCCTTTAACAAAATGCACTTTACTTGTATTTGGGTAGATTTAGGATGTGTTGAAATACTTCAAGAAACCATGTTTCAAAATCAAGTGTTGAAACCTTCAAGTTGTCCAAGAAAACAAGCTGAAAGTGCAAAGTTACTAAAACATGACAGCTGGCATGTGTCAAGATTTAAAGAAGTTGTTCTGCCCGTGGCTCGACAGTTGTCTCGACAGATGCTCGACAGCTTCTATCTATCGACGTTTATAAAATCAGAATTTCTGATATGATTTCTTGGGATCCGTGGATGGGTCTTTGAGTCTTCTTTTCTTCTAACCCTAGACATATAAAAGAATTGTTTTAAGGGTTATCATAGTGTTCACAAATTGCACAAGCATTGAGCAAATTCTGTTCAAGCAAATTGTGACAGAAGACAAAGTTTTGCCCTAGTTTATCTCTTCTGAAGAAGTTGTTGTGTATGTGCACCTTTGGGTTTTGTGACCAAGCATCTTCTTGATCTTCATTATGGATGAACTGAAGAACTTTGCAGCCAACAACTCTTTCTAGTTGGTGATTGAAGTCGCATACTGGGATCCGTGTATTTGTTAGTCACGTACTTGAGAGTCGTACATCAAAAGGGGAAACTGTCACTACAAAACAAGTCCAATTAGGTATTGGGGTAAAGGTTCAACTGTAAGTTGGTAAGGTACTTGAGATTCCTTTACTTGTAACCGCTTGTTGTGATAATAGTAGAGTTTCGGAAGTGGTGACCTGAAAATCACCCGGTGGAGTTTTTGCCGTCAGGTTTTTCCTTATAAATAAACAAATCACCGTGTTATTTATTTTTTGCTACATATTTAGTTTATTGGTAATTAGTTTGTGCTATCGCGCATTTGCATGTTAAATTGATTAATTAATAACTTGGCTAATTAATTAATTAATTTAATCACAATGGGTCAATATGTTTTTGGCCTATCAAGAATAATTTTAGAATATTCTCCCCTTCCCTTATTTAGGAGTTTTGATAGAGGGAATAGAAAGTCCATTCCTTTGTTTAGGAGTTTAAGTGTGAGGGAATGGAATGGGTAGGAGGGAACACTCATTCCTCTCTATTCCCTTAAAACCTCAATTTTTCATTCTCCCAAAAATTAGGAGGAATGGGAGGGAATGAAATTAGATTTAATAATTTTTTTACTAAAACTCTCAAAATACCCGTATATATTCAACCATTTATTTTAAAATATGGGTCTAATAGTAATATTATCATAAAATGATTCAATTCCATTCCCTCAATGTTACTCCCTAACAAGATTACTTACCTTCTATTCATTTTCATTCCTTTATTTTAAAACGTCCAATTAAGGTTACTTAATTCCATTCCATTTTTTTCCATTCCTTTCCCTTACTTAAATACATTTCATTTCATTTCATTTCATTCCTTTCCATTCCCTTATGATCATTCTATTTCATTCCATTCTATTCCATTATGAACTTCCAAACGAAGCCCTACATTCATTTATATATATATATATATAATTTTTCTCTTTTTTATTTTATATTTATCTAAATATGAACTTTGATAATTGTTGAGGTTCAAAATTGCAATAAGGAACTAGGCCCTTAAAATTAAGAGAGGCCCAGCCCATAAAGAAGAAAGGCTTGACCTTCTAAAAAAAATAAAGAAGTAAGGAGCCTGAAACGTGGAGAGAAAAGAATAAAGTATAAGGCCTTAGGAAGAAAAAAGAGGCACAAAGGGAAGCATGGGCCATGGGCTTAAGCAAGAGATTGTGCCCAAGGAAGCCCAAAAGGAAGGCAGGTAGGAGCTGTGCCAAGTTGCGTAGGATCCGAGTCAAGGGGGGATCCTTGGGAAATGCAGGGAAAAATCAGCTGGGATTTAGAAAGCTCAAAGTGGCATGCCCATGGGCACAAGGAACGAAGAGGGTTATGTCCCATCAACTGCCCACAATTTAGAAGAAAGTTTTGGGAACAGATAGTGGCTTAGGAGTCAGCACTTGATGAAGGAGCCTAATACCTCGAGTAAAGCAAGAAGGGGGAACCAAGAAGGAAGGTGGCTGGAAGCCTTTCTGCCGTCCATCATCAGCAATGAAGAATCTGCCCATTTAGAGAAAAGGGACAAAGTGTGAAGCAATCAGAGCTCTGAGATGTCTTTTCAAAGACCTTGGGAAAAGGATGAGAAGCCTTGACTTGGGAAGAACATCTTACTCAAACAGGATCTCCCATAAAAGGAAGGTCAGTTGGGGACTTTTGGGTTGCCAAACCTCAAAAAGGGAAACAATGAGAGAAAGATGAAAGGACCAGGCACCAATGTTGCAAATATAACATTGGTTCTAGTACCCAGAGCATAAAATAATGGATCAATGGCATGAAAAAACCCTAGAAATGGCACTATAAAAGGGGCTAAAGCTCTAATCAAAAGGCATTCGACAAAGAAGCACTTAATACACTAGAAAAGATACAAAAGAGAGCTATAAGCTTGAAATACAGTAAAGAGAGTGAGATACCATGAGAGATCCAATGAAAATATTGGAGGATATACTTAGATTCAAAGGGATTCAAACTTCACAAGTCTTAGAAGCCTAAAGAGAGCTATCTAAGTCTATGATTTTTGAACTTTATTGAACCTTGTGATACATCCCAGTGGAGTAGGACTCAATGTATTTAAATATGTAATATAATGAAAATATAATCTCATTCTATTTTGAGGATCTTTAACGTTCCTTTTATTTGTTCCAACTATTCCTTAGTTATTTGTTTAACCTGTGTGTGTGTGTGTGTGTGTGTGTGTGTGTAAACAAGCCGAGCTTTGTCGAGTAGTGAATGTTCAAGCTCGGCTCGACAGCAAAAATAGAATGTTCAAGCTTGGCTTGATCTTGATACAAGCCTACAAATAATGTTCAAGCTTGAGCTCGTTATAAAGTATAAAAGCTTGAGCTCGGCTTGGCTTGGCTTGATTCATTAGTCAAGCCAAGCTAAAGCTCAATATCAAGCACAAACTCAAGCTCAATATCATGCTTTTGAGCTTGAGATCTAACATAAGTATATTATCAAGCCTATATCAAATTTATTATCTAGCCTATTTGGTTTGGATGAGTGGTCTCAACTTATAATTAATTAAAGTTTTAGAAAGATATGAGCTTACTTGTCAAGCTCATATTAATTTTATTACCAAACTCATAAATAAACCTAGGTTTAACTTGTTTTGTTACTTTTGTATCGAGCCTTGGTGTTCACGAGCTAATTCATGAACAATATTTTTTACTTGGGCTCGACTCCTTTATTAAACAAGCCTAAAACTAAAGCTTAAGCTTAGCTTGTTTATAAACAAACAAACATGAACAAGCTTTTTATCAAGCCAATCTCAAGCTGTTTATGAATGGCTTGGTTCATTTACAGTCCTAGATGAGAGGAAGCTGCATACTATCCTTGATTGGCCTTCACCAAGCAAAGTGGCTGAGTTGCGGTCTTTCCTTGGGTTGGCTAACTATTACAGGAAGTTTGTTCAAGGATATTCCAAGAATGTTGCTCATCTCACAGATTTACTAATACAGGACAAGAAATGGGTATGGATAGATGCATGCCAAGAAGTTTTTGAGAAGCTTAAAATTGTTGTGTCAAGTGAGCTGGTGCTGTGTTTGCCTGATTTTGAGTTGCCCTTTGAAGTCCATACTGATTCTTCTGACAAAGGAATTGGTGGTGTGTTGGTGCAAGAAAAGCATCCAATTACATATGAGAGTAGGAAACTAAATGAAGCAAAACAGACGTGTTCAACACATAAGAAAGAGATGATTGCTGTGGTGCATTGTTTGCTAGCATGGAGAGTGTATCTGTTAGGGCCTAAGTTTATGGTGTGGACTGATAATGTAGCTAACACCTTATTCAACACACAAAAGAAGTTGTCCCCTAAGCAAGCTAGATGGCAAGAGTTGTAGAAGTATGATTTTTTGTAGGAGTGCAAACCTAGCAAGCACAACCAAGTAGCAGATGCACTTAGGCACAAACAAGTGCAAGAATATGTTGCTACCTTGACTAGAGTTGCGTCAAATTTTGTGGAAAGGATCAAGGAGAGTTCAAAGCTTGATGCTACCTACAAGAAATTGGTTTAGGATGTGATTGCAGGCCTAGTGTGTCGCTATTGGCTTGAGGATGGGTTGATATATATAAAGGGTGGCAAGCTGTATGTCCTTAGTGGGAAGATCCATAGAGAGTTGCTGAAAGAGACTTATGATCCACTGTAAAGGAAAGAATGAATGCATTACTGTCCCGTTCTTAATATTGGCCTAAGATGGAGTTAGACATTGAGTTGTATGTTAAAACTTGCTTGTTTGTCAACAAGACAAGGGGATAACTCAAAAGGAAGTTGATTTGCTGCAACCTCTTCCTATTCCAGAGAATCCATGGGTTTTTGTTTCAATGGATTTCATTATTGATTTGCCTAAATTAAAAGGGATGGTTTAAGTGTTTGTAGTTATTGATCGGTTTTCAAAGTATGCAATGTTTATTGCTGCACCAAATACTTGCACAAAAGAGGTGGCTGCTGATCTATTTTATAAAACTGTGGTGAAGTACTTTAGTTTGCCTGAATATATTGTAAGTGATAGAGACTTTTGTTTCACTGGTCGGTTTTGGACAATTTCATTTAGGTTGCTGGGTTCACAGTTGAAGTTTTCTACGGCTAATCATCCATAAACAGATGGTCAGATTGAAAGGATCAATGTGGTGTTAGAAGATTAGTTGAGGCACTATGTAATTGCAAGCCAGAAAAACTGGCTGAACTTGTTGGATTCAGCACAGTTTGCTTACAATCTACGTAAGTCTTCTTTTGACATGAATGAGTCCATTTGAGTTGGCAATGGGGCAGTATCCCTTGACCCCTCATAAGATTGCAAAACAATGTTTAGGGGGAAGATGTCCTGCAGCATACAGATTTGGTATGAATAAGTAAGAGTTGATGCAAGAAGCACAAGATAGTTTATTGAAAGATGAAGCGAAGGATGAAGAAGTATTCTGATAAAGGGAGGAGACCTCTTGAGTTCCAAGTTGGGGACAAAGTGCTGTTGAAGCTAACTCCATAGATTTGGAGGAAGTTTAGAAGTGAGAGTGTGCATCGAGGCTTGATTCCAAAATGTGATGGCCCTTTTGAAGTTGTGAAGAGAGTTGGTAATGTTGCTTACAAGTTGAAACTGCCAGAAAGGTTGCAGATTCACTTAACGATTCATGTGAGTTTTCTAAAGCCTTACCACGAGGATAGTTTGACTGTGATGTAGACAGAATTCTTGATAAGAAGGTAACAGGTTATCGAAAGGGAGGAAATATGATAACTTATTATTTAGATAAGTGGAAAGGGGGTACTGAATCAGAAGCAAGTTGGAAGAAGGCATCAACACTATGGTAGTTTAAGAAGGAGGTGAAGGCATTTGAAGCTACCCTATCGATGAGGACGTCGACTTCTTTTAGTGGGGGTGGTTTGTTAGGAACTATACTTGTTGCTAATGATGGCAAGGAATGAAGGTGCTTGGGCAGCATTAGGCTAGTTACTTGGCTTCATGTTTTCTTAACATAGTGATGGCTCCTCATACCAGATTAGTAATGCTCCAAGGGGCTCTTTGAGGAGTCCCCTTACTCGAGTTGGATTGATGAGTAGTGTGAGGAGGCAGTATGTGGAGGTACCTTATTCCATATGATGCCCTAAGGCCATGGCGGAAGAGTGCCATAGTGGGTAGAGTTGGTTCTTATGGTGGGCAGCAATAGGTGGTATTGACCCTATGTGGTGGTGCATGGCATTGGTGGCTTAGTTGTTGATTACTTGTGTTTGGGCTTGGTGGCTTATATGTGAGACAAGGTTAGGCTACTATAATGATCAGATGTTATGTGCAAGGCATTGGACTAATGGGTGTTGGCTAAATGCATGGACAGATGTTAGTGGGTTGATGGCAGTTACTTGGTGTGCTGCATGTGGGCATGCTGTGTGGGTTGTGTTGTTGATAGTGTGGGTGCAAGTAGCTTTTCCTTTTAGAAGAAAAGGGGAGTACACCTCGGGCGAGTGGACTAGGGTGGAGAAAAGATGGAGTAGCCACCTAGATTAGGTCTAGAAACCATTTAGATAACGCCCTTACATGGAAGGACTGATCTTAGTACCAGAGTATGAGTTCGGAGTTTAGGTACGATTTTGGGAAGGTGTTAGGCACCCAAAACCGCACGAATTGTGGGTCAGCTTCCACTCATTGTGTCTCATGTATTAATCTCATTAAAGGTACATTCAATTTTGCATTCTATACACACACACACACGCACACTAACACTACCATACATCTAAGCATACAACAAGATATTTCATCCCAAACCTTAACATACATCCATCATGCTTATCATATCATCAAACCTAGCATACATCTATCATGGTAATCTAAACCAAACCTAGCATACATCTATCATGCATATCGTTCAAGGCAACAAACAAATCATGGCAGAATCAAAGAACTATTAGAGAGCATCAAGAACACAGACATATTCCAAGTTCACATGTCACATTCATCAAATCTAAAGAAGATCATAACCCAATCAAATGCATGTACATGTGAATGCATGCCTTACCTCACTTACTTTACTGCATCACAACACCTATGCATCAATGCATGATCATATCATATGCATGTTCATGGTAAATCAAAGAAAACATTGAAGAAAAACTCTAATCTAGCATGTTAAAGGCAAACAAACAATCAAACAGAGGAACAAAGACTCAAAAACATAAAAGATGGTCAAAACAGAGGCATATTATGTGAAAGAAATAAAGAAAAAGAAGCAAAAAAACTCAAATTAGGGTTTCTAGGCAAGAGTATACGTGCACATACATAGGCCTGCGTACGCATACTTCAAGCCTTTGTACGTATGCTGGAAGCATACGCACGTAGAACCCTAACCCAAAAACACAAAAACACAGAAAAAATAGAGCAGAACATAAAACTATAAATCTAGCAACCTAACATGCTTTAAAACATAAAACAAAGAAAACCTAAACTTAAACAAACATATTATAACACAAATGAACAAGAAAATAAAGAAAACTGAAAGATTAAAACATGGAAGAGCAATGAAATGAGAAAAAGAAAGTTTAGAACTAATAACTCAAAACAAAAGCTCTTAGGCTTGATATTGACCATTCCCCTTAGTCAAATCTATTCACAACCAAACAAAATTAATTAGTAAATTTCAAAACTCGAAGATCAAGACCAAAAAAGGTCCCAATCAAAAGAAAATTGACTTGAAGATGTTTTGTGAAAAACTCCATCTTCGATTCACTATTTCTAGGGAATCTTAGGTTTTCCCTTAAAATTTTTTGTGTGTGTTTTGAAATATACCGTGTAAGGCTTTATATAGTTGAAAATTTGGGGTTTGGAACGGCTCTCAGATGATGTGGAATTCATTCCAAACTTTAACTTTAATGCAGAAAAACTTGTCTTTCATAGCTTCTAGAACCCTAGTTGCGTATGTAGGCTTGTGTATGCGTACATATGCACCTTAGGATTTTCGTGGCATTTATTTTCTAAAAATAGCTTTATTTTATTCATAAAAGAGTTATATTTTCCATAAAAACCTTCCTCAAGTCAATTTATTATTTGATCAAGCTTTAAACCAACCTTGGGCTTTAGAATTTTGCCATCATTGAGGAATGGAGGCTCGAGTCGTAAGGAATACAAAAAGCGATGTCTACAGATGGGGAGGGCTTCGGCATGGGCCAAGCCTCCCAAAATGTGGGGAAACAGATTATGTGGGTTGCTGAGTGATGGGCAAAAGCCCCATGTTCTGCTGAGATATGGGTTGTGAATGTACTGATGTGTAGGAGTAGTTATTGGGCAGTTACCAAGCAGTTCATAGTTTTCCTAATGTTCAGACTTGCTGTGTAGGGGTTGAAAACGTGGAAAACGGAGTAAGATAACATTAGTTGAAAGTGTTCTAAGTCAGATCACAAGTGGCAGATTGTCAAAGGCCTAGGCAGTTACTAGGTAGTAACTGCCATAGCAGTTATTTCTATGTATATGACCTTAATGCTATTGGGGATGTCAACAGCATAGTGTATTTAGCATTTGAGAGAATTCTGTGTATTTCTCTAGGCTTGTAAAGAGTTTCTTTTGTACTTGAAACTAAGTAATAAATGGTGGAAGTGGATTCCCTGTAAACATAGTGTGTATTGTGTGTGTGAGTCCCTATATAATCTGTTTTAAGTGTTTCTTGTAGTGTGCGTACGTGATGTTGGGTGAGACTAATGGCATGTTTGGATGTTTAAAAAAGGAGGGGGAGTAGAGTAGAGGGAGGGAGAGTAATGCAATTACCTTGTTTGGAAGTTTTTTAAAGAATGAGGGGGAGGGGTTTGGACTCCCTCTAGCCCCCCAATTTTAATTCCCCCAAATTGGAGAGATTTGGAGGGGGAGTAGAGTACATAAACTATTGACCAAGTAAATTACCTAATTTACCCTTATGATATTAACAAAATTATACAAGGAGAAGGGCTAATTACTCCCTTCCTCCTTACTAATTTTAAAAACATCCAAATAAGGTGGAGGTGAATCATTCTCCTCTACTCTCCTCCCCACTACTCCCCTTCCCTCTACTCTCCTCTACTCTCCTCCCTTTCTAAACTTCCAAACAAGCCATAAATCAGAGACTTAGGTATCACAGGCAAATATTGAGTGAAAAATTCAACGCTTACAAGAGAGGCTGTCTCTATTCCCACCATTGAATTAAAAAAGTCAAAAAAAAAAATATTAATAATCCTTTTTTTTTTCTTTGGAAAAATATTCCTAAACCTTATTCTCTAAAATTTGGCATGTTAGCAGTTACCAGCGAAAAGAATGAAAATAAAAAAATAATCGAAAGCCCAAAACAAATGAGAAAATCACAGGTCGGCCGAATATTAAAAAAAGAAAAAGAAAAGAAAAGGAGGTATTGCGCAATATAAAAACGGCAGAAATTGGTGAAATCGAGCTCTCTTCGTCTTCGTCTTCGTCTTCGTCCTCGGCACTTTCGTCTTAATTTTGAAAAAGTAATTGCAATTGCAATAGTAGTAGTAACAGCGTGGGTCTGGTCTGGAAATCAAAAGAAAAAATGGCCAACAGTAATCTCCCCCGAAGAATCATCAAGGTTCGTTTCTTCATCACTCGATCCCCACCACCACACCATACAACTGTAATCTTTTGTTTAATCATTTTGTGTTCTTTATCCTACAGGAAACTCAGCGTCTTCTAAGTGAACCAGGTTACTGCTTTTATTTTTTTTATTTTTTTATTTTTATTTACTTTCCTTTTATCTCTTTTCTATCTCTATTTTTTTTTGGGAACCTTTACAATCTTAAATTATTCAATTTTTTTTTCTTTTTTATTTACTAATACGTTTCCATTAAAAAAAAAAAAAAGCACTAAATTCCCTTTAGATATACCTAATTACACACACAACACACACACACACACACGCACATATATACCTTTATTAATGTCTAATATTCCGGTGCTCCCATTATTTGTGATCATATTCCAAAATGCAATATCAAAAACTTTTACACGTTTCAACATATACAATTCTGAATTTAAGAAATATAAGAACCAACCAACCCAGAATTTAGAAGATCTCAAAGGAAATATTATTAGTGCTCAACTTACCACCCCCCCAAAAAAAAGGTGTAAATATATAGAGTTATACAAAAGAGAATACCAGTTATTTCAAGAAATTCCTAACAAAATAGCTAGCTCATTAAGATGTTCTCCAATGTTTTCTTCTAATGAAATTAAATTTGAAACATAACTTTTTATGAAATACTTATAATGGACGGTAAAGGTGGCAGAGGTTTTAAGATAAAATCATGGAAATATCATCTTGCTTTTACCCTATTCTGGTGAAATCAAGAGGTAAAGGCTTCTATTATTAGATATGAAATTTGTTTCTCTACTTTTTGGGGGAGCCTATATTATATCTCTTTGTTTAAATGATGTACAAGTGGCATTAGAGAATAAAAGTGGGGTGAAATGACATCTTTTTTTTCTTTTCTTTTTTCATTTAAATGAATGATAGTTGGGATTTTAAGAAAATTTTGACCCAACTTATATTTTAATAGGGTAATAGAGGAAAATTTTAAAAGCCAGGGGGCCATGGCATCCATTCCCCCGGACGGACACTGGGCAGTTAGGCATATGCTTGACCTCCTGAGAATGTAAGAGACAACCTCGGTAAATTCTGCATAATTGAAGAGGAAGGATTCTTCAAAAGCCTACTATGTGTGGGATGATAGATAGACTTGGTATGTTGGGTGATATCATTATTTGTTGCACCCAAGCCAGGTGGGAGGAAAAACTGCTAAGCTGGAGGACAAAAATTCTCTATTTGGGTGTTCAATTCACTGGAAAGAATTTAGATATATAATGTAGTTGTGCTATGATGTTTTTGATTATATTGTGAGGGTGAAGGTTTAAGGGTTTGCTGGGATCTAATTTGTGATTTATTGTTCAGCACCGGGAATTAGTGCTTCTCCATCAGAGGACAACATGCGATATTTTAATGTAATGATCCTCGGCCCAACACAGTCTCCATACGAAGGTAACTAGCTGTATGGCATGCAATTTGGACTTAATATTTACCTTAGTATTTATCTTGGTTGGCTACACATTCTTGAAGATGTTTTTGTTTTTTGAGATTGAATGCTGGAAGTATTTTAAAGAGTTGATCGTTTTTAAGTTGTTTTCAGCTGTCAAATATGCACTTTTGAACGATTCTTTTGGACAGTTTTGGGAAAGGTCCAGAAGAACATATATTTTTGAGGTGATAATACCACTCTCCATATAAAAAAATGCTTTTGGAAACAATACTGTTGTGTCCGAATTTTCAAAGCTATGGTATGGTCATTTGAATGTTCTAGCTCTATATTTGGTGTAGAAGAGAAATGCATTTAGCGTGGGAATACTAAACTTTTCATTGTAAGATATTATTTGAAAAGTGGTCCTTGGCTTACACGTTCGTTTTTTAATCATCATAAAGGTCAATTAGTTTGGCTGGAAAAATTGAGTCACCATCTTAAGTTGTCCATTATATCTAATCAAGTATCTGGGGGTTGAGTGATAGCACAAGTGGTATCATCACCCTCTATGGTGCTTGGCATCTGGGGTTCGAACACGTGGTGTGAGCAAACTGTCGAATACAATATAAAAGTATTACCATATTGATGTACCAAAGTGCTATTGCTCTTCCCCCATTTAATAATTGCCCTGACAATATATTAATCATTTATATATGTTTTAAAAAAAATAAAAATTAGATGTAAGCTGCTCTTAAAAATTCAGTTCATAACCTAAATGTAAGGCCTTTAAAAAAATAAGCAGAGTATATGATGGATCTAGTTGCTATTTATAAGTAATGATTATATGGGCCACCCCTTTTGAACCATGTTTACAATATATTGAATGGTTGTTGCCTTGTGGGCTCTGCTGGAGTTTGACAGCATTCAGTGATTTGCTGCATGAGGAAGCATATTTAAAGGTCAATATTGACACATCTGTTGCACCAACCAATAACAGACACATCTATACTATGGTTGTGATGGTTTTGTCTTACCCAAAAAAAAGAGAAAAAACTATGGTTGTGATACTTTTAACATTTTAGAAAGTTTCCTTTTTTGTGCGTTGAGTAATGATTTAGTTTTTCCTGTGATTGAGCTTTAGATTAATTAATAAGTGATAGTAAATTGGCAGTTGTTTATGTTTTGATATATGATATGTCAAGAAATTCCATTTATTACATTTCTCTCTCCATAGTTTAATTTGTACGTTTTATGTGACATGATGTGTTCTCCTTTTTGAAATATCTGTTTAGGAGGAGTTTTCAAGTTGGAACTATTTTTGCCTGAAGAATATCCAATGGCTGCTCCTAAGGTACTTTGATTTGGGGTCATTTCCATCTACTCTGGTTTTCCTTCATTTATGAGATGTTGCTGTTTTTATTGTACATTTGGCCGTTGCCTTCCTTTGAAAAATGGGGCCATTTCATATTGTGGTTACAATTTCTAATAGCTAGAACCTGCTAGAGACATGTTATTCTTGTTACTGTTCTCACTGTACATTATAATGTCTAAGTTCATTTTGTTCCAAACATTTAATTTATCCTTTGTGCTGAAACATGCTTGGAATTTGGTGATATGCCATGCCTTATTGGTTTGTATAGCTAAAAAATGGAGTTCATTCAGGTTATTGAGTGTGCTTCAATCCAGTGTTAGCTTAGGACCATGCATTTCTCTAGAAAGACTATGTATGACACTAATGTAGTGTTTGGTTTGGGTTTTCAATATAATACACGTTGGCATCCATGGGAATATTTGGGTTGGTAAGAATTTTGGGAATATGAAATTCTCATGTTTGGGAATATTTAATATATTGGATTTGAAGTCAATTAAAAGTTTTTGTTGATTAGCTATACAAACTTTTCTTTTTGTTGTTTTAGTTAGTTTTTATTTTTTATGGTAAGTTATGCCCCCAAGGGAAGGAGAATGGGAGATTTGAATGAGTAATCTCCACTTCTGGAGGCACCAACCGTATTTTAACCCTTAGGGGTTAGTAACAACTCTATTATTACAGTTTACTATATATGATATCTAATGATATCTAAATAGGGACTAAAAGTGATTTGTCACATAAAACCAAGCATTGAATTAATTTTTAGCAATTTAGTATTATACTATTTGTCCCTAAAATTTAGCAAATGAGCATCTTAGTCCTTGAAATATAAAATGATTGCTTTTAGTCCCTTAGATGATGTGGCCAAACTAATTGACATGTCATCAATCCATAGGGACTAAAAGTGATCACTTTAGGTTTGTTAGGGACTAAAATCGATAGCTTCAAGTTTTTTAGGGACTAAAAGTGACCACTTTAAATTTCAAGAATTAAAATTGCTCATGAGAGCCTCTTGGCCATGAGGATAAACTGCTTTTAGCCAATTAGGGGTAAAAAAACCCATGGATTTCTTGATAACTGGTTTTGGCTGGTGGGGTCAGTTGCTTGCAGGAGTTTGATTAAGGCTGCGTTTGTTTGGCTGAAAAGGATTTTAGGAAATTATTTTATGCCAGCCTATGTGTTTGGTAAGCACAGAAAATTGGGTCAAATGGAAATCAATTTCTGCCTTGACTGTAAAATAACCCTCCCAAGCCGAAAATGAATTTCAGTTTCTATTTTACCTTCAAATGAATTCTAGGACTCACAGACAAAGAGAGAGAGAGGGAGAGAGCAAGAAGAGAGAGCACAGGTGGCCGCCCAACCGAGCTCCGGCCAGCCTAGATCATGCTGCCCCCACCGCCCAGATCACACTGCCCCACCGTGTTGATCACGTGCCGGCCAAGCTTTTTTTTTTTCTCAACACTTGAAGATCTCAACCCACCCCTCCCTCATCACTGATCTACAAACACCCAAGACCCACCTCTCCGTTCACCAGCCATGCACGGACGAGTACAGGTTGAACTTCGATCTTGACAACCGACCGCAGGTCGTGCTCCAACATCGACGCCATCTAGATCGGATCCTTGCATCTCGTTCTCGTCGTCACCACCCAAGACCGATCTCATTCTCGACCCACCCAAGATTGATCTTGTCGCCCCCACTGAAGAGCGATCTCTCTTTACCAATCAATCTCTCTTTCCCTTAATCTCTCAATCTCTCTCTCTTTGATCTCTGATTTTTTTTTTTGTTGTTGTGGTAGTGTGGGTGGTGGTGTCTTGGTGGTTTTTGTGTCGTGTGGTGGTGGGTTTTGTGTAGATAGCGGTGGATTTTTTGTGGGTGTTGGTGGATTTTCTGATATAAAATTTATTTGGAAGCTGAGAAAATGTGAAAATTTTGTATGAAAATAGCATCTTCAGAATGTTACCAAACACTGAAAATTGTTTTCTGGACTATTTTCCATTGTACACCCAAACGCTCGGATTTTAATTTCCTTATAGGAATTCATTTTCTCTTGCATTCATTTTACACTCGGAATTCGATTTACATCGAACTAAACGCAGCCTAAAAGTGAGGATTGTTGTATAGTATGTTCTATGATGTGCAAGTAATCTGAGTGAAGTTTTCCTATGTCACAAAAAAATAAAATAAAAAATTACTCGAGTGAAAGTTTAGGGACCAACTGTGTATTTTGGAATAGTAGTTTTATACTGGATACTTTATATGTCATTGTTTCTTAGTGTACTTATATATTCCATCAATTACCCCTCTCTCGAAAAAATAATTATATGGAATCATGGTCACCCACAATTCACCAAGAATATGGTAATATGCTCTATTTAGCAAACATGAAGATCAAGATTGACTTAGTATTTTAAAAAATGCACTTTTCTTTGATGACTTGGATATCACTATTGAAATTGGAATGTACTTGGAGCTTGATTTCCATGCTTAATTTGAATATCTAATTTATATTTAAATTTTCACTATTGTGTTTTAAGGGAGAGTTTGCCTTCCTTTTTAATGTGAATTAAAACCTATCTATATTTCACTTGATTTATCCAAAACTTGTATGAAAGAAGCCCTTAGATCTTGTAGTTATAAAACTAGATGCTATTCATAAGGTTGGTGTTGTCTTGTTTTCAAGCTTTTACGGTTTGAAGGTCAATGTTGGGAAAAGTGAGATTGTCCCTGTTGGAGAGGTGAATAATCTAGATACACTGGCTAATATTCTTCATTGTAGAGTAGGCAATTTGCTTATGAAATATTTGGGGATGCCGTTGGGAACTTCTTTTAAGATAGCTTCGATTTGGAATCCTATTTAGAGAAGATGGAGAAGAAACTATCAAGGTGGAAGCTCTCTATCTATCTAAGGGTGGTAGGCTCACGTTATTAAAGAGTACTCTCTCAAGTCTTCCAACGTACTTTTTATCTCTTGTTACTATTCCTAAAGCTATGTTTGCTAGATTGGAAAGTATTCAGAGGAATTTTCTTTGGGGGTCTTTTGAGGGGAGTTTCAAATATCCTTTGATGGCTTGGGAAAAGGTGTGTTTACCCATCGAATTGGGTGGTTTGGGGATAAGAAGTGTGGTGTCGTTATTCAAGTTTTATTAGGGAAATAGCTGTGGAGGTATGGTCATGAAGTTACCCATCTTTGGCGGTGAGTTGTTTCCACAAAATATGGTGAGGGTCAAAAAAGGGGGGGGGGGGGGATACTAAGGTTTGCAGGAGGACTCATGGATGTGGCCTTTGGAGAAGCATTCATGAAGGGTGGGAGAACTTTTCCAAGCATTTGTCTTTTGTAGTGGTTGAAGGCACTATGTTTGTTCAACTGACAAGGATGCTTGTATCTCTGAGGTTTTGTGAATCCCAGAAAGGGGTATTGTTAGAGTGTGGGATTTAAGTTTTTATAGAGCTTTTGAAGATTAGGAGCTAGCTGCATCTTATTCTCTACTTCAATTTATCCAAACTCTTATTCCTCGGGGTGATAGGAGAGATACTCTTTGTTGGCGGCTCAAAGGTGATGGCAAGTTTGACACTCAGTCTTACTACTATGTGATTCGGGGTACTCCGAATTCTTTGTTTCCTTGGAAGGGTGTTTGTAAACCAAAGGTTCCTAAGCGAGTGGCTTTCTTTTTGTCGATAGCTGCTCATGATTGGATTCTCACTTTGGATAATCTTATGCTTAGGGGTTGCCTTTTGACAAATCGGTGTTGTGTGTGTTGTTGTGATGGGGAATCGGTGGACCACTTCTTCTTCATTGTCTAGTTACACATACTTTATGGACTTTTATGCTTCAGGCTTTTGGTATACATTGGGTTATGCCAGGATCAGTGGCGGGATTGTTATCTTGTTGGCATAAGTGGCTTGGGAAGCATAATTTGAACATTTGGAATTTGATTCCAGGTTGCTTAATGTGGATTGTTTGGTTGGAATGAAATCGATGCTCCTTTGAGGACAATGAGAAGTCGCTGGATGAGTTAAAAGTTTTATGCCAGTGTAGTCTTTTTGAGTGGTCTAGTTGTTGCGGTTTTACTGATTATTCTTCTCTCTCTGAGTTTATGCTTTCCCTTAGATTAGTTTCCTGATTACCCTTTTTTTTTTTTTTTTCTTTTTTTGCGTTTTATCTTTTTCTTGTTGTTCATCATCAAGAACAACTTGTACTCTTCCTTATTTACTCATCAATAGTTCTTTGATTACCTATAAAAAAAAAAAGGGTTCCAAATCGAAGAATCCTTATAATGAGCCCCAAGAGGCATACCCAAATAAGTTTTTGGTAAACAATCAACCTTATAACATAAAATATGAGCCAGAATGTCCAAATTCCCAACCTCGGCACAATCTCACTCCTACCAACACTTACTTTCAAGCCTGTGATAGCTTCAAAGAACATCAACACCATTTGAATATATAATAATTGTTCCCTGGATGCATCACAAAAAAGAATAGTATCATCAGTAAACAGAAAATGAGAAATATGCAAACCTCCTCGCGCATTGGGACTTGCTTGGAAACCATTAAGAAAACCTCCCTCTTCTGTCCTTTTCTATAGCCTACTCAGCACCTCCATCACCAACACAGGAAAAAAGGAGTGGAGATAAAAGGTCCCCATTACGAAGACCACGAGAACTACTAAAAAAATCACCTGATAGCCCATTAATAAGCACTGAAAAATGTATTGTAGAAATACATGCCTGCATCCATCACCCCCACTTCTCCCCCAAAACCCAACCTCTTCATATCGTAAAAAAAGCATTCCAATTTACATGATCATAAACTTTCTCAATATCCAACTTGATAATCACACCTAGAACACCACTCTTCAATCTACTATCCAAGCATTCATTTGCGATGAGAACAGAGTCAAGAATCCGTCTTCCCCCAACAAAGGAATTTTGGGAGTTGGATATAAGTTTATCCAACACCATCATAGCCTATGAGCCAACACCTTTGATAGAAGTTTGTACAAACTGCCCACAAGGCTAATAGGACGAAAGTCTTTAATATTAACCGCATTGATCTTCTTGGGTATCAAACACAGAAAGGTGGCATTTAGAGATTTCTCAAAGATGCATTATTTATGAAAGTTTGCAAAGAAAGCCATAGCATTCCTCTCAAGCACACACCATTTAAAAGAAAGCCATGGTAAAGCCATCAGGACTAGGAGTCACCCTCAGCCTCCTGAAGAGCTACAATGATCTCCTCCTTTTCAAACTCCCTTTCTAGTGAAAGCTGATCGAAATCATCCAAACTAGCATAATTTGACCCACCAACAGTGGGCCTTCAAGATTTAGATTCCTGATATAAATTCTTATAAAAACCCCCCACTTGATCCTGAATATCTAACTCAGCCTCATACATAATGCCCTCACCCCTCATAGTATTAGCTTGTCTATGGGAATTAGCAAGCCTATAAAAAAAAACCTAGTATTATTATACGCTCTTTTAAAAACAAAGCTTTCAATTTTTGCCTCCAAGAAATCTCCTCCAAGGAGGCTAAATACTCGATATTGGCCTTAACCTCAGTTCTTCTTGTTCTATCTGCCAGATACAAAACTTGCATCCCTTCTCTTGTATCTAGATCTAAAAGCTCAGACAACAAACATTTTTTCCTAAAAGACGTCTCCAAAAATATGTTTATTTTAATACTTCAAGTCTCCTTTAAGAGCCTTGAATTTACAGGCTAAACTAGGGGGCCCCACAAAATAATGTCCATCCCACCAACACCGAACTTGATCCACAAAACCCTGCACTTTAAGCCACCTATATTCAAATTTCAAGGAACTCTTCCCCCCTCGACATACCATTGGCCTCCACAAGAAGAGGACAATGATCCGATACCACACGAGGAGAGGCCTTTGGGTCACATCCAGGAAGTGATCCTTCCAGACAACTGACGCCAAAACTCTATCAATACTAGACATTGAAGGATTTTCAGATTCTTGAAACCACTTATACTCACCCCCACCAAAGGTAGATCGACCAAAAATTCCTCTCAATAAAGTCTAAGAATTTGAACGTGGTTGGACTAAAAGAAATATAACCAAGTTGCTCTATTGGATATTTGATGATGTTGAAATTACCAAAGGCACACCAAGCCGAACTCCACCTCACTCTCACACTATCAAGTTCTGCCCACTAGGGCTATAATCGGTTCGGTTCGGTCGGTTTTTTTTTTATCCGGAAAACCGAAACTGAAATTTTCAGTTTTTAAAAGTCTCAACCGAAACCGACCGAAATAGTTGAAAAACTGTTGGTTTCGGTTTGTTTCGGTTTCAGTCGGTTTTAGTTCTTTCTCATTCATTTTCTAAGAAAGCAAACAAAGAAAAAAAAAAAAAAACAAACCCAGAATATAAAAAAGAGAGAAGAAATTGAAAAAACAAAACAACCAATATAAAAAAGAGAGAGGAAACTATGGAGAAATTAAAGAAAGAGAGAGGGTCACCGTGACTCCATGAAAATGAAAAGATTAGCTGGCGTAGGGAGCCCGGCGTGTGGAGGCCGGTGTAGGAAGGCCAGCGTGTGGAGGCCGGTGCAGGAAGGCCGACGTGTGGAGGTGGCATGTGGAGGCGTGGAGCGGTGAGAGAAGAGGAGGGGCTGAGGGCTGAACTCTTTAAGAAAAAATTGAGAGAAAAAGTTGAGGAAGGAGGTGGCTGAACTGAAGAAAAGAAAAGGGAAGAATAAAAGAGGGAGGGTATTTCCGTATTTTACCTCATGCTCTAGGGTTTTAAAAATTAAATAGCAAAAACAAACGCCCCTCCACGCGTAGGCTCGAACCTGGGATCAGCTAGCATTCCACAAAGTAGCATACCACTAAGCCACTGATTAGTTATGTAATAGAATTACATAAAAATATGTATATATATATATATATATTCGGTCGGTTCAGTTCGGTTTCGGGTGAAAAAATCCAGCACCCAAACCAAAACCGAAAATTTCGGTTTTTAAAAACTGAAACTGAAACCGAACAAACTGAAACCGAATCGAAAATTTGGCAACGTTTTGGTCGGTTTGTTCGGTTCGTCGGTTTTTTGCACACTCCTACTGCCCACAAAGCCCAAGCCAAGAGAACTCCCCCTTTCTGTGTGAATGGCATCCAAAGCTACCCAATCTACAAAAGGTTTGCCCTAAAGACTTTTCACAACTAGGGCTGTCTATGGGTCGGGCGGGTCAAGTTTGTGCCTAACCCGCAACCGACCCGCCGGAGATCGGGTAGGGATGTGCTGGACCCGCAACCGACCCGTATTAAGGTCAGGTTTTACGGGTCGGTTTCCCGTTGGGTGAGCTCACCCGAAACCGTCGAAGAGGACGAAAAAAGTAAAAAATCGATGATATCTCTCCCAATCTGTCCAAGATCTGGTGCGATCTAGCCGGATTTGGCAGAGATTTCGCTAAATCCGATGCTTTTTCCCCCAAATCGTGCCGAGAAAATCCGGATCTGGTGTTTTAGTCGCCGAAATTTGCCAAATCATGTTGGACAACTCGCCGGAAAGCTAGAAATCGCAACTCGTCGTACTCTCTTCGGGCGGGTCAAGTTGAACAGGTTTTGAAGGAAGGGAATCGAAACCGAACCGCCAGCGTCGGGTTTTGGAGCTCGGGACCCGCGTCCGACCACCAGAATTGTCGGATCGGTTTGTAGCGGGTCGGGTACGAGCGGGTTGGGCGGGTCAGCGGGTGAGATGGACAGCCCTATTCACAACAGAAGAACTGGTGTAGTCTAATTTGGTTTCTTGAAAACACATGACATCACACTTCCACTCCTTGAGTAAATTCTTCACAGTATCCCTCTTATGAGAATTTTTAATCCTCTCACATTCCAAGATAAGAGTTTCAAGTTCATGGACAAAGATCTAAGCCCATCCCAATGGAATTCATATTCCCTATGGTTTGTCTACCAGATTGCCCATCATAATTAATGGTAGAAACTAAGTTCCTTAATTCCCTCATATCTTTTTTAGTTGAAGAAACAGTACGATGAAGACTGCTTGCTGCAGCTTTTCTTTCCCACACTTTCTCAAGTTGTTGAAAGAAAGAAATACACTGCCTCTCACAGGAATCAATAGAAAAACCCACGAATTTACGAAAGCCCTTAATCATCCTTCTCACCTAAATTGAAGGTTCCAAGTCATCCCCCACAAAAGTGTCATGCAGTTCACCCTCCTCTGTCATTAAATCCAGACCCCCATAAGAATCCCATTGAGCCAGAGGTACAAAATCCAAAGAATTTCGATCTTCCTCAGCCTTACCTAACCCCATGGAATTCTCCCAATTCAACATCAGAGTGTCATCTTTGATTGAATCAAAAACCAGCTCAAAAAGAGGAGAGAATCGGTTTTGTCTCAACAACTGTTGATGGCAAAGCATATCGGAGAACTCGAAAACCAATATCATTGGACAGCCCACAGCTGGACTATTGACAGCTGTAGCTGCAAGAACTACCTACCCCATCTCGGCACAGCTGCTTGGCGGGTCCACAGAAGAAGAGCCGCCAGCCACAGCCACATTGAGGCCCTCGTCGGACCTCGGAAATACCCCACCTACCTTGTCAGAACTCAAAGACACCATTGGTGGCTTCTCGGCTGAGTTGTGGGAGCCCGATCCTTCACCCATCTTCCACGAGCTTAGATGGCTCTGTTTCTCCAAGTGGTTAAAACACCGGGTCGGGTTGTTGGGTTTTTGCCTGTTGGTCGTGTTGGTCTTGTTTAAAAGCAGGCCTGAGCCCAGATGGTTTAAAGAATTGGCTAGTGTTTGCACCTTTGGGTTGGACGAAATTAGCCCAACTAACCAAATGTTGGCCTAAACCTTCTAAAGGTGCAGAAATTTTTAAAGAAAAATAGGCATGGGTCCACTTAACATGCATGGGGTGCCAGTTTTGAAGTGAGTTGGAATATTTGATTTTTGAATAAAATCAAATCCCCCAAATCTCTCCTCCTGATTTAAACTGTCAGAAAGATTTGGAAACTACTTCTCCAAACATAAATCATTTCCTGATTTCACATGCCCATTAAATTCTTTACAAACTTGATTCCTTGGATTGCTAGTGGATTTTTGTGGCAACCACCTCCTTCCCCGGCCTAGAAGCTGATTTTCCCAAGAAAAAATCAACTTCATTTCAAGAAAAGCCCTGCCACCCTTATTAAATCCTTCTGGGACATGCAGACAACCACGTCTTGCCCCATTATGATACTCTAATATTTCCACAAAAATACCACCCTTATTCAACCTACTAGAAAACTCCAATATTTTCTAATTCTTATGAAACCGTTTGAAAAAATGTTGCTTGCTAAAATTCCAACAGCATAACTCTACCAAGCATGCAATAATCGAATCCAGACCCGATCTACCAACCCGAATGGAACCATGATGCTTGCCCTGTTTTTCAATGATTGAATATGAATCTATTCAACCCCCATCAAAAGCCAAGAAGAATGCCTTTGAGTCAATACGAAAAGATGCAGAGTTCCCCACTGTCCCCCCTGATTTAGGAGAAGCTTAGCTTGTGTAGTATGGAGATTGGGAAGAGATTTTGGTGGATGTTGTAACGTAGAAGGTTTGGGGTTCAAATCTTTTAAGTTTAGGGAGGGTTGAGCCGGTGTATAGTGACTTGGCCAGTAGAAAGTTTGTTGGAGAGGGATAGGATGTGGAAGGAAGAAATATTGTGGGGTGGGGAGAAAATTTTAGGAAGTGTAGGATGGGAAGGCTTGTGCATTTGGACAAGGCGGTGGTGGAAGATGTTGTGGGAAAGAAGGGAACGGTGGTGATGGAAATTGTATAGGAACCACATGAAGATTTTGTGGCAGAGGTAGGGGGCGGGGTGGAGGGGGAAGGGTGGGAGAACTCAACCTAATTCTATTTGATCAGCTGATCCAGCGTTATGTAGGATGCATCTGTTTCAGATGTTGAGGCTTCTCATGAAAGTGGTTGTAGATATTGTGTGCTTCTTTGTTACTGTATTTTGTTTATTATATTTGTCTTCCTCTACCTTTATCCCATAATTAAAATGCAGAATACCATATCATACGTGAGAAAGAAAAATGATTCAGATCGTCATTGGCTTGTGATTTAGAACATCCTTTGTAGGTGGACTATCTAGTTGTTTGGGAACTGAATTTAGAGTTGATGGTCTTGAGAAATGATTCCATGGTTTTTATGATGCTTGGAATTGTATCTTGTTGAAACCTCTTTTAGGTTTCTTTTTGGCAAGTTAAATAGTAGGGGAGGGGGGTGATGGGGTTCGAACCCTAGACCTTGGACACCACAGAGGGTGCCAACATTACTGGGCTATCACACTGAATCAACCAACCCCCCTCCCCCCCCCCCCCCCCCCCCCCCCCCCAAAAAAAAAAAACACCCCTTTTTAGGTTATTTAGAATTATAATTTTGTTTTTGGAGTGTGAATCATTGATGGTTTGGTTGGTTATGGGATAAACATGGTAGAAATAACTATTGGGAACTTGTTGATATGACCCAGGGTATTGATTGGGATTCTGTATTCATTCTAGACTTGTCCAGTGTGTGCGGTGAAATTGAGGTGCTTTATGGTTTCATACCATGGAAAGCAAATTCTAATAACTAGCCTTGAACTGGCAGGGTGAGGCTCCAATTATTCTCCTGTTTCCTCCCATTTTAAAATAGATGAATGACAGGTGGAAAAAAGTAATCCAATGGTAGAAAAAAAAGCCAACTTAATCTATGTAATATTCTCATACTTCTTCCTCTCCTCTTCACTCCGCAACGTTACCACCATCACTTGAGCATAGAAAGCCTTGGCCAAACTAATCATATTTGCTCTTACCAGCACACCCAGTATCGCATTATAGGAAAATAGACACTGCCCATTTTCAATCAATTTCACTTGGTGAAACAATAAATTGCACTCCTAACATCGCAAATACAAAGGCTAAAAATTAGCCAAACTGAAACCGAAAACCACCTACTGCTGCCACCACCATAATCCACCAGACCCCACAAATCACAGCCACCGGCGGCTCAAATCGTCAACCTCAGCTTTTCCTCACACCAGTGACCTGCCGCATATACTGCCGTGAACCATTGACCCAACATCAACCAAATCTCTGCCACTGTGACCCACGATGCCGCAGAGTCTGTAACCCAAACCCAGACCCGCAACACCACCATGACGCTCAACCCAAGAAAAATGCTTTTGGTTGCCTTGCGCCATTGCTGGCTGTCGTTCCTCTGACGTCGATTAGCGATGGGTCACCTTCTCACATGCTCAAGTGATGGTGGTGACATTGCAGATTGAAGAGGAGGAAGAAAGATAAGAAAATTAAAAAGATTGAGTTGACTTTTTTGTTTTTGACTGTTGGATCACTTTTTTTTCCAAGTGTCATTCATCTATTTTAAGATAGGAGGAATCAGGAGAATTATAAACTGGAGGGGAGCCTCCTCCCCTTTTTTTTTTTTTTTTGGGCGTAAGTCATACCGTTTTATTTTTGGCTGATTAAAAACTGCCTTGTCATACTTTATTGTTATATCCTTTTGCATAGCAAGTCTTAAGCCCAGATAAAAGAGGGTTGTAGTAGGTTGACTTTTTTATGAAATAAAACTTTTATTTCTTACAAACATGGGTGGCTGTCTCTCCTCTGGTGTTTAATTTGATGGAATTGTTGTGTGCATTGTCTGACAAATGTATTTCTCTGTTTTTGTAACTTGTTCATATATACAAATCCAAAAATACATAAGGTTACAGTTGCTTGTGTGCATTTGCTTCTGTAATGCGTTGAAGCTCTCTTGTGAAGTTCCCTTGTGAAACTTGTGTGCATTTGCTTCATTAGTGTTTAACCATATTCCTTCCAACAGGTCCGATTTCTCACCAAAATATATCATCCTAACATTGACAAGGTAGGCTATGTGTGGTTTTACTTTTGTACTCAAATTAGGTTTCAGAAGTAAGTATATCTTGTGCCTCTTATGGAAAAAATTTCTCAATGCAGCTTGGAAGGATATGCCTTGATATTCTGAAAGACAAATGGAGTCCTGCTCTTCAAATTCGAACTGTACTTTTGAGGTATAGTTGATTATGATCTTATATAAGTATTCTATCTGCATACTCTGGAATCTTCTCTCCTAAACCCAATGGGAAATATTCTTAGCGCATTAACTACTATGCAATTTTTTTTTTCCTCCAGCTATTAATTGTATCTAGCCATCTCTTTTCAATCTAGTTTTAGAACTGACAGTGAGATATGAGAAAATTGAAACCACCTGTGGAGAAAGGGACAATATATGAATTTGGATAATTTTTTTGCTTCTATTGGGCAAAGAGTTTGAATTCTTTAAAGTGATCTTTTAGAATATGATTTTCTGGAGAAAAATGGAAATAGATAATGTTGAAGTTCTTGGCATTGTTTCTTGTTAGCATTCAAGCTCTTCTGAGTGCTCCGAACCCTGATGATCCACTTTCTGAGAACATTGCGAAGCATTGGAAAACGAATGAGGCTGAAGCTGTTGAAACAGGTAATGTTGTGAGTCTCGACTTCCATTGGTTTCTTCAAAATTAGTTGATATTGTAACACCAATTAAAGGAGTTTAATTAATATGTTCTCTTTTTGTTGTATTCTGTTTTCACCTATCATTCAGCAAAGGAGTGGACCCGTTTATACGCAAGTGGTGCCTAATGACATGGTGGAAAGTTTTGCTTCCCTGAATAACATTAATGAAATGTATGCTATTGACTGTCAATTTTAAATGGAAATTTGGTACAACTTATCTTTGAACAATCGTGAGTTTAATATTCTCAAAGCTTCCAGTTGCAGTCCGTTCATTGTTTTCCTCTCATGGAAGCCTTGTGAAACTTGTATGATAAAATGGGCCATTAAGTGGCAAACTATTCTATATATAATATTCATGCCTGGTAGGTTTCTTAAGTCAAAATTGTTTTAAGTCATAGTTAAAAGCTAGTTGCTTTGGCTTACCAGTTGGTACAAACTCATCAGTAGTTTTGAAGTTGATGCTCTCCAGTATCCTCCAATGGAACTTAATATTTTATGCACACTGCTGTAGATTTTATTGAAGCCATTGGCTTATTATGTCTGCTCTCTGAGAGGAGGGCGAAAAACATTGTCATTAAAATTGTGTAATAAGTGGAAGCTTCTTTTTTTGTTTTTTGTTTTGTTTTGTTTTTTTTTTTTGTTTTTTTTTTTTTTTTTGAGTAAAAGGTTAGAACTTAGAATAAGTGGGATGGATGCTGCTGAAAGGCTTAAACGAGTTCTGTCGATCTAGGCATCTTTGTATCAGAACCAGTAACATGTTGGGAGAAGGTTGTCTTTCAAGTGGGGGTATTGATGTCAAGACCTGGATCTTTATGAGATTCAGAGCTACACAAGATCCCCATCTATTAAATTCTTAAATTCTCACCAAATTTTTAACGGGTCCTGCTCCCCTCCCATTTAAAATTCTTCCAGTCTCTCTCATTTTTATCAGGATGAGTGACCCCTGTCAAATATAAAATCCAACGGTAAAGACAAACCCTCGTTAAATACACGTTACTAATGTCTTCCTTCTTCCTTCCAAAATCATTTTCTCCTTTTAATTGGTCTCTCTCTCTCTCAGTTCAGTGCCTACCAGAGAAGAAGCAAAATCACCAATACTGTTAAATCTATAATGAGAGAATAACTCAAATTTGAAATGGAACGAAGAGAAATTTCAAGATTTCACCAATTTATCTCTCAATTAAAATTTAAAAAAAAAAAAAAAATTGGGTTTTTGCGCTGATTTGCAGATCTAATGCCTTTTTTTTTTTTTTTTTTTTTTTTTTTTTCCTGAGCACAGAATAGTATAAGAGAAAAATGAAAGGGAAAATATCTTGTTGATTTAGAGACAATACAGTACTAAAGTTTTAAACAATTAAAATTAAAATCAAAATAAAGAAAGTACAAGAATAATAGAGAGGAACAGAGAGCACGAGGAGAATTATTTTGGGTTCTCTTTGAAGAGCAAAAGGGCCATGATTTTACCGAGAAAAAGGAACTTAGAGAGAGACTTCAAGTGACGGTTCACGGTTGCGATTAAGGGTGTCCAGCCCACTTGCCCACCTACCTAACTCGCTTGTACCCAACCTGCTGCCACCCAATCTGACTACTTTGGCAGTCGGACGCGGGTCCCAACCTCCATAAACCTGACCTCGGCAGGTTGGTTGCTAGTCTTCCCTTTCAAAACTGGTGAAACCTAACCCGCTTAAAGTTTCCATAAATTCCAGTGACCGGTGAGAGCATCTCCAGGAGCATAGCTATCCGGGCATATTAGCTATAATTTGGAGAAGTTGTGCACTGTGGATGCTCCAGCGGCTTCTCCATACTTCATTTTTTTTTTTGGCTTATGAACAGTAGCCCATCAAGTCTGATGGGCTACTGTTCATTCTTCAAATATATATTTTCTATTATAATAATGATGTGTTGTATAAAAAAATGTTGGAAGACGTGTAGTTATTAAAAAAAAAAAATAATGATGAAAAAATAATATTTAAATGAGATAGAGAATAGGATAGAGAATCTGTTGGAAGTGTATTTGAAAAAGTGAGTAGGCAAAAGCTAAATGTCACTGTTCATTAGTCAAACAGTACAAAAATTTGGCTAATCTGCTGGAGATGCTCTGACTTTTTCAAGCAATTCAGACCATATTCAGTGAGATCTAGGCCAGGTCTCGACGGATCCAGCTAGATCTTGACAGATTTGGCCAAATCTCAGCCTTGGTGACAAAACCCAAAACTCGACCGGAAGATTCGATGAGTATTTTGGGTCGGTTTCGGGTTACATTTTCTACCACTTGAAATTTTTGAGTTGAGTCCTAGTTGGGCACAAACCTGACTCAACTTGACCCATAGATAGCCCTAGTTGTGATGTTAGAGAGAGGAGAGAGGCCAAGAAGAGAAGAAAATGATTTGAGAAAGAGAACAGAAAAACAACTTTGATGGGTTTGTCTTCATTGTTGGGGTTTATGTTTGACATGTGTCACTCATCCTAATAAAAATGGGAGAGAATGGGAGAATTTTGAATGGGAGGTGAGCCAAACCCTTTTTTTAACTACACAAGATCCCTCTTATTAAATTCTTTAATTCTCACCAATTTTCTAACTATGTGAGACATGTGGGCATTTATTTTATTTTATTTTATTTGTGATTTACATGAGATCTTTTAGAGCATTGGATTCTTGAAAAAAAAAAATTGTCTCAAATCTAAATTAAAATAGTAGGTGACGGATAGTGATAAAATGCTCGTCCATATTGCAAACCGTCCTTGCCAATGACAAGTAAAAGTATGGTTGAGCGTAAGCGCATTAATCCCAGATAGCATTTAATGACCAAATGATGAATGAGCACGGAGTCGTTATCACCGTCTAATTCTATGTATTTAATGGCCATTACGAACATTAAAGGACTGGGATTAAGTGGTCATTACCAAGCCACTAATCCTCCAGCTTAGGTACAACATAAGGAAAGGCCAACATATTGGATATTTACTCACACAAATGCTATATAAAGATAGGAGAGACAAGTAAGTGATTCACATTGTCACACAAATTACTCTACAGATTACTGATTTCTAAAGAGTTTAAGCTAATTTAAGCATTGGAGGGTCCTTGGCAGGCCCCAAGCCGATGTCATTATCTATTGAGTGTTTTCTCTCATACAGGATCTCAAGGTCATCCATTGTACTGATGAGGAACATACTGACGAGGCGAAATTGTGTTTTATCAATTTGGCGCCATTTGTAGGGACGATAGGCTATCAATCAATAAGCCGTTGAATTCTCTGTTGACTAATTTGCTTAGAATCGATGGACTCAATCACAACCATACTATCAAACGCGGTGGTGATGACTTAACAAATCCAAGCACTAACAGCCAATCTGCAAGAATTGATGAAACAAAATGAAGACTTAAAGTAGTGAATGCGTCCAGAGGGCACTAATATGTCACAGTCACGACATAATCGCAATGACAATGATGACAAAGCCCATAATCTAGGAAATAGTAGAAGAGAAACTTCTAAGCACACCTCATAGTCGACTCATGGTAATGATCAAATGATGAAAAACATGAGAAAGGAGTTAGACAAAGTCAAGAATGCCATGTGGTATGATCAAGAGGACAGACTCACTCTTCACTGCCAGTGTTTTGGAGTGTCCCTTACCTCCCAAATTTCGTTTCCCACAGCTGGAGTTTTATGATGGCAACAAGGATCCCCTCGATCACATAGGGGCATTCAAGACAATATTAAGCCTCCAACAGACCCCAGGCAAGGTGATTTGCAGATCTTTCCCAGTAACCCTTAGAAGAGCAGCAAGAATGTGGTTTAGCAAGCTGGCCATGGCATCTATCGCGAACTTTGAGCAGCTAAGCGACTCGTTTGTCCGCCATTTCATTGGGGGCCAAAGCCATAAGAGGCCCACCTTATACGTGCTAACTGTGAAGTAGCAGGAAGGGGAAACCTTGAGAGAGTATGTAAAACACTTCAACAAAGTAGTTTTAGAAATTGACAAGGCAGACGATCATGTGATAATGACGACCTTCCAAGCAGGGTTGAATAATCTTGACCTCTTCTTCTCTCTAGGCAAGACTCCACCAGCCTCGATGACAAATCTGTTATTCAAAGAACAGAAGTATATGAATGAAGAAGATACATTAATTGCAAAGGGATTAATGGGCAAATAGAAGAAAGAAGTGAATGCTAAGTCACAAGGCGAGAAGAGGGATTGCAAAGACAATCTCTCAGATACCAAGGCCAGCAAAAGTAGTCCGGAAGCACCATCGAAGAAAAAGTTGAATTTCATTTCTTTACTAATGCCTGTGGACAAAATCTTCATGCAAATAAAGGACGACCTTGCTCTAAAATGGCCTAAACCATTGAGTTCATCCTTAAAACGGAGAGATTCAAAGAAGTAATGTCACTTTCAGAAGGATCATGGTCATTACAATGACGAATGTTAGGATTTGAAAGAACAGATAGAGGAGTTAATCTAGAAAGGAAAACTCCAAAAAATTGTTAAGAAACACTACTAGACCTACCACCGGATGGGTCTACTAACGACCACAAAGAAGATGATTGGGATCATCCTAATCAAGTTGTTGGAGAAATAAGGATGATCACTGGAGGATTGGTCGTAGGGGGGGTCATACAAGTCTTTGAGAAAGGCAATCCAAAGGCAAGTCAATAGTGTTCATATAAAACACCCAATAGCCAAACATCATTGCACCGGAGATGAAGACATTGTTTTTTTCTGAACGAGATGCAAAAGGAGTTAGGCAGCCACATGACAACCCCCTTATTATCATGCTAACCATTAAAGGGTACAACACCCGAAGAGTTTTGGTAGATAACAGAAGCTCGGCAAACGTGATGTACATGACGACATTCTAGCAGATGAAGTTGGGTCCAAAACGCCTCAGACCCTTCAGGTCTCCCCTATTTAGTTTTAGTGGGGACCACATATATCCAAAGGGCATAATTTCCCTATTGATTACAGCAGGGAATCACCCGGCCCAATTAACAAGGGAGGTAGACTTTCTAATTGTTGACTGTCCTTTATCTTATAATGTGATTCTAAGATGACCAACCCTTAATCGCCTCAAAGTTGCAACTTCTACATATGGCCTAAAGGTGAAATTTCCAACCCCCCAAAGGATTGGAGAAATTTGTGGAGACCAACTTTTAGCCAAGGAATGTTACAAGGCGGTCCTTCTGTCCAAGGAAAATCACACTTGGATGGTGGAGGAAGAGCCGCCCAAGCCCATGGAAGAAATGAAGAATATATAGCTGGTGGAAGAAGACCCTTCCAAAACTACCAAGATAAGGAAGGAGCTCCAACCGTCCTTAAAGGACGAACTGGTGAAATTCTTGAAGAAGAACCTGGATGTCTTTGCATGGAGTTATGAAGATATGCTGGGAATTGACGGAAATGTGATAGAGCATTGCCTTAATGTCAACCCAATGAAGAAGCTCGTCCAACAGAAGAGACGAGTATTTGCCTTAGAGTGAAGCAAAGTAGTTATGGAATAGGTAGAAAAACTATTGACTCCAAGATTTATTCAAGAGGTCTACTACCCCGAATGGCTCACTAATGTTGTCATGAAAAAGTCCAACGGAAAGTGGAGAATGTGTGTGGACTTCACACACTTAAATAACGCATGCCCTAAAGATAGTTTTCCCCTTCCCAAAATTGACCAACTCGTTGATTCAACAGCTGGCCATGAACTTCTAACCATCATTGATGCATTTTTAGGTTATAATCAAATTCTCATGAAAAAAGAAAACCAAGAGAAAATTGCATTTTTGACTAGCCAGTGCCTATATTGTTACAAAGTCATGCCATTTGGACTAAAGAACGCAAGTGCCACATACTAGAGACTGGTAAACCAAATGTTCAACAAGCAAATAGGAAGAAATATGGAGGTCTATGTGGACGACATGCTCGTTAAAAGCAAGAAGGCAAAAACCCACCTTGAAGACCTCCAAGAGACGTTTGATACTTTGAGAAGATATAGAATGAAGCTCAACCTTGCAAAATGTGTTTTTGGAGTCTCATTAGGAAAATTCCTCAGTTTTATGGTATCTTAGCAAGGAATTGAGGCAAATCCAGAGAAGGTCAAAGCCATATTTGACATGACTTCTCCCAAGACAGTCAAGAAGGTGCAAAGGCTAACAAGATGAATAGCAACATTGAATAGGTTCATCTCCAAGGCCACTGATAAGTGCCTCCCCTTCTTTAAAACTCTTAAGCAAGCCTTCCAATGGACAGATGAGTGTGAAGTAGCTTCTAGAACCTCAAGGCGTATCTAGCCAAGCCCCCACTCTTGAGCCTGTCTGTAGTAGGAGAAGATTTGTTCTTATATCTGGCTATATCACAAACAGCCGTAAGCTCAGCTTTGATTCATGAGGAATCCAAGGTATAACAACATGTATACTACACAAGTCAAGCATTTCAAGGTGCTAAAGCGAAGTACACACAGATAGAGAAAATGGCATTTTCATTAATCATCACTTCAAGAAGCTCCGTCCATATTTCCAAGCTCGCACTATCATGGTAATGATAGACCAGCCAATTCGAAAAGCCATGAGTAGGCCAAATGTAGCAGGGTGCATGGTCTAGTGGGCTGTTGAACTAAGCCAGTTTGATATTGAATATAGGCTAAGAACAGCGATCTAAGCCTAGGTGTTATAAGATTTTATCTCTAAGTTCACTCTTCCAGAACTAGATCTAGAAGCAGAGTACTGGAGGATTTGTGTAGACAGCTCATCTGTTGTAGGACTTGGAGGTGTCGGTGTGATTGTGACCTTGTCTAAGAAGGGCATCCTTAAATATGGAGTTCAACTCCAATTTCTAGTGACGAATAATGAAGCAAAGTATGAAGCGATCCTCACTAGCCTGAGGATTGCAAAAGCTCTAGGAGTTAGAAATTTGAAGCTAAGAACCGATTCTAAGCTAATTGTTGGGCAAATACCAACAAGTACGAAGCAAAAGAAGAAAGAATGAAGAAGTACTTGAGACTGATGAGTCAATTGATTGATGATGTCAAGTTCGAGCAAATCCCATAGGAGAACAATTTAGTTGCTAAAAAGGTCGCTAAACTAGCAATAACTAAAGATGCCCCAGAAAAGCTTAGGCTATATATTGAAGTTCAGACAATCCCTAGCATAAAGGGATTACAGGCCTTCCCAGTCTAGCAATTAAGCACCTAGATGGACCTGATCCTTTCTTACATCAAAGATGGCCAGCTCCCATTGGACGCATCTAAAGCAAAGAAAGTTAGGGTCAGAGCAGCAAGATTCATTGTCATGAACGAAGAACTCTACAAGAGGGGATTTTCATTGTCTTACCTAAAATGCCTAAATCCTGAAGAAGAGACGTATGTGTTGCGAGAGATCCATGAAGGCATATGTGATAATCACTTAGGACCTCGATCTTTAGTTGGAAAGGCAATCAGGGCAGGCTACTTTTGGCCCACCATGCAAAAAGACGCAGTTAAGCTTGTCAAAAAAATGTGATAAGTGTCAATGGTTCGAAAATGTGTAGCATATTCCTAGAGAACTAATGACGAGCATTTCCTCACCATGGCCATTTTCCACCTGGGCGATTGACATTGTTGGTCCACTCCTACAAGGGAAGAAACAGGTTAAGTTCTTACATGCCGCTATTGATTATTTCACTAAATGGGTTGAAGCAGAGCTATTAGCAATAATCACAGAAAGCAAGATACAGAACTTTGTCTAGAATAACATTGTTTGCAGGTTTGGAATCCTAAGGACGATCATCTTTGACAATGGACGGCAATTTGATAGCTAAACTTTCAGAGAATTTTGTGCAAAGCTGGGAATAAAAAACCACTACTCGTCACTTGGCCATCCACAGGCAAACGGTCAGACAAAGGTAACAAATTGTATTTTGTTCAAACTCATCAAAGCACGACTTGAGGGGGCAAAGGGTGCGTGGCCAAAAGAGTTACCAGGCGTACTATGGGCTTATCGAACAACTACAAGAGCACAACAGGAGAAAAACCACTAAAGTTGGCCTTTAGTACGGAGGTAGTTATTCCTGTTAAAGTGGGGTTGTCTAGCCTTAGGCGAGCCCATTATCACAAGAGTTTAAACAATGACGAGTTGAGACTAAATTTGAATTGTTTATCTAAAGTTAGAGACAAGGCAACCCTAAGGATGGCTTGATATCAGCAGAAGATGGCAAAGTACCACAATCAGAGGGTAAAGTTTAGGAGGTTCAACCCTAATGATATGGTACTGCGAAAAGTCTCATAAGCCACTAGAGACCTAACCCAAGGGAAGTTAGGCCTTACTTGGGAAGGTCCATATAACGTCATCTGTTACTCAAGAAGAGGAAGCTACTACCTGAAGGACCTCAACAGCAATCCATTGCCTTATCCCTAGAATGTGGAGCACCTCAAGAAGTGCTATTTGTAGGAAGCACCTAAACCAATAAGCTCCGTCCATAGGAGTACCTCGCCTGACACTGCATTAGATAAGCGAGATTTCATTGCTTTTACTTTAAGCATTTTTCCTTTAAGCATTTTAGTATGGTCAAGTTATTTCCCTTGTAATCCCTTCATAAATAAGGATGAACGAAATAATAAGGCTCTGAAAGCCATCTCTTTTTCAAAAGGCTTGATCCTTGACTCAGTCATCCTTAACAACACAATCTCAAGGTTAAAGTTGCAAACGAAGTTAGATCATGAAAAATAGATGAACATATACCCATGGTAAAAACTCCAATGAAGAGTTTAAATCATAAACATGGTAAAAACTCCAATGACGAGTTTAAATCATAAATGTGGTAAAAAATCCAATGACAAGTTTAAATCACAAACATCATCAATGGTAAAAACTCCAAAGACGAATTTAAATCATAAACATCATTAATGGTAAAAGCTCTAATGACGAGTTTAAATCATAACTTCTTAAGGTAATGCTATCAATGCTAAAGACTCCAATGATGAGTTTAAATCATCATCAATGGTAAAAACTCCAATGATGAGTTTTAATCATAAACATCATCCATGGTAAAAACTCCAATGACGAGTTTAAATCATCATCAATGGTAAAAACTCCAGTGACAAGTGAACCATAAAACCACAAGAGTATGTCACTAATGACAAAAACTCCAACAACAAGTTCAGATCATACATTCCTAAGGGAAATACCATGTATGACAAAAAGAACCCCAAACAACGAAGTTTAAATTTATGATAAAAACTTCAAGTTTGAGTCATAGCAAAACTTCTCAAGGGAACTGCATTGAAAAAAGGTTAGGCAACCAAGACTGAAGGCATGAATAAAGCTTAAAGTCTAAAAAAGTCATTGCTTCCAAAGACAAAAGCCTCAAAACATGAGGCATAAATATCTACTGTTCTTAAATACAAGATATAAAAGCCTCAAAATAGGAGGCATCCAAGATATCCATTGTTTTTAAGTTAAAGCCTCAAAACACGAGGCAGCCAAAGTTTTCAACAAAAAAAAAAAGAAGAAAGATATTAAAAGTCTTTTTTCAAGGTGCAGTGACGACATCGTTGACATGGCCCTCGTCCGCTAGTCTGCCTTCAGTTGCACCATTACCTTCAACAGCAGCAACAGTAGCTTCTTCTTGCTCCTTAGCCTCATCAGGAAGAACATTGGTGTCAATGGCCTCAAAGTCCAGGTTGGAAAAGTCCATAGCATGGCTATGATGTTTCACCATCCATTTACGCAGGAGCTCAAAGCCTCTGTAGTACTGGATGAATTGAAGATTAGCAAAGTGCTCAGACTTCAGGACCTAATCGATCATCTTCTCACATACCTTATCAGTCTGAAGAAGAGCAACCCGAATTTCTTCGTCTTTTTGAGCGATGAGAAGTTTTTCCATCTTTAGTGCCTCATTAAGCTCTTTGACCTTCCCTTTTGCCTTTGTAGCTTCACTCATAGCCTCAATTAGATCTTTCCGCAACCTTGAGCTCTCAGCCTCCATAGACTCGACCTTGTTGTTGGCAACCACCACCTTCTCCTTAGTGCGCAGATAAATCAGTCGTCAGACACAGTGACTCTCCAAGAACCTGGAAGAGGATCGCAAAGTCACACTTCGTGGGCAGAGTAAAAAAATTCAATGGCAAAGAAGCGAGTATAATACTTGCACTAGCTTATGTATGTGACGACTGACCAACTTATGAGACGGGATGGAAGACAACTCTTTAAGCTCCTTGTCAGTTTTCCCAATCTTACTCTTCCCTTTGGAATGAGTGGTTGGAGGAGAGAATGTCACCATCTCGAGAGATGGAGTTGGAGAAAAGGGGACAGTACAGATGATAGGAGAAGTGGTTGTCTCACCTTTCTCCTTATTTAGTTTGCGCTTCTTCGTATCAATAGCTAGTTAAGACAGAGGTTCATTCTTCATCCCCTTAACGCGTGCATATTTATCCTTGCTATACCTGGTGGCCAATTCTGTAAAAACAAAATAAAAAAGAGATGTGAAAAGTAGAAACAAATGAACCCAAAAAAAAAAAAAAGGAGAAGGAAGGTATGCATACTTTTCTCTTCTCGAAGTATTTTTCTCAACATGTATCGAGAAGCCTTAGGTCCAAGACAATGGTTGTACAGACAACGAGGATCCACCAAGTCATTAAAATTGTCAATCCCACAAGCAAATTCTAAAGCAGCTTCAACTTGGCTCTGGTAACAACTTTCCAAGTCAGGTTGTTCAGTGGCTGCAAAACAGATGTCAAAAGAACTATTACATATATGATACAATGGTTATCTTTAAAAAACAACAAAAAAAAAGTTCAAAAAGATGCACTAAGAGATGGGATCTCCCATTTCCGTAGTAACCATGGGACTCCACCTTAAAGGTCGCCACTCATGGTTTCCCATCCAAAGCCAGAAACAAAAAAGTATCGTGATTTCTAGTCATGGAAGGAAGAAGGGAATCCAGAGACGATCTTATAATTCCTATTCCAAGGTGAAAGCTCATAATATCCATAATGGGTAGAAGGTTTCAGACGATACAAATGAAGAAACTCGTTCAGTGATATCATGTCCCCTTCATGGACAGATACCTAGATCGACATACGGCTTATAATTGTCCTCCAGGCATTTGAGACTAGTTGTCCAAGGGCAAGATTGAAAGAGGAAAAAAGAGACATTATGAATGGATGAATAGGGAAGCGAAGGCCACACGAGAAGGCAGCTTTGTAAAAGCACACCTCACCATGGGCAAGACACAAGCTTTCTCGTTTGGACGAGGTAAGCGAGCGACGGTGCCACGAGGGAATTGAAATCTTTTTCTTATGGACCTCAAATGCTTCGTTTGTAGACAATAAGACTCAAAGAGGCATGAAAAGGAAGCGAAGAAGAAGACGAAGGTGGGTTTGGGGTTTGCAAAGGCTTCGACACCATAGTGTCCACACCTATTTCCTCAGGCTCATAGTTTGAAGATAGGCCCGTATCAAGCTCGCTAGACCTAAGTTTAGAATCTCCCTCCTCTACAATGATCATCTCCAATGATGTTTAATCAAAGAGCGTCGAATTAGAGGATAAAGGGTAACTAAGATAGGTCTAAATGCAGCACAGCTACGGGGTAAGAACAACCCTACTTGGGGATGCTTCCCACCGGAATGCTCAAGGAAAACTCCTAGTCTAGCAAAGAAAAAGGAAATAGAGGGAGTTTGTTGCCTAAGAGAAAAAAAAAATCAACCATTAATGGAGATTCAGAGTAGAGAAAACTTACCAGGATGAAGTTTGGAGTTTTTGAGAGCTTTGGACTTCAAAGACAAAGGTTGAAGAAGGTAGAAAAAAAAAAGAAAACGTTTCTCAAAAGGAAGAAACGAAAATCAAGGCGCAGGAAGTTCCATAAAATTTCCACACGCGTAACGAATCGGAAAAGGACGTGTCAATTGTCTGATGAGAAAGTCACATCACATTTATGATGATTGGACAAAAATCTCGAAAAACAAAGGCAATTGGACCATCAAAACCATTCATATTCATTTGCTTGTCCAACCCAATGATGACAAAAGGATCAAAGGGGGCAGCTGACAAATAGCAATAAAATGCTCGTCCATATTGCAGACTGTCCATGCCAATGACGAGTAAAAGTATAGACAAGCGTAAGCGCATTAATCCTAGACAGCATTTAATGACCAAATGATGAATGAGCGCGGAGCCATTACCGCCATCCAATTTTGTGCATTTAATAGCCGTTATGAATATTAAAGGGCTGGGATTAAGTGGTTATTACTGAGCCATTAATCCTTCAGCTTAGGTACAACATAAGGAAAGGCCAACAAATTGGATATTTACTCACACAAAGGTTATATAAAGTCAAGAGAGACAAGTAAGTAATTCACATTGAACACTCACACAAATTATTCTACAGATTACTGATTTCTAAAGAGTTTAAGCTAATTCAAGCATCGAAGGGTCCTTGACAGGGCTCCAAACTGGTGTCATTATTTACTGAATGTTTTCTCTCATACAGGATCTCAAGGTCATCCATCGTATTGACGAGGAACATGCTGACAAGGCAAAATCGTGTTTTATCAGTAGGGATTTGAGGATTTAAATGGATGGGCTGACGTGGATTATTTCCTGAGCCACTGTAAGTCAATTTGAATTTTTCAATGAGTGGAAATGGGAAACAAGTTAGGGGTGGGGTCGTGATCTATATAAAGTATTAGAGATCCCGCTAAGAACATAATTAATTTGCTCTTATTTTTGCTGACAAAACAAATAAAATTATATAAATTCCCATCATACTTGTTTGAATTATAAAAGTTGTGCTTGTTTTACCAGTGACCAGTTACATTGTTTAAATTTGGTCCTCATAAAGACATCCATTGAACAGGTCCTCCTTTATAATAGTTTTTTTTTTTTTTTTTTTTTTTACAAGATAGAATTTTACTATAATCTAATCTAAGTGTATATGTGTATGAAGCTTCCTTCTGGAGACTTGATCCCCAGCCTTTACCCCTCACACCTCACAAGTACTTATACTTATGGAGTGACAATTGCACCAGGGGTATGCAGTGATTCTTTTATAATAGTTTTGAAGTTCACAACTTCGCATACATAATAATGCCAACAATAATGTCAAACGGATGGACATGGTGGATGCACTTAATGGCCTGATCTGATCTCCCTAGAGCTTGGACTGGAGGTCCTTAACGCCAGCCCAAATCCTCATCGTCACTCACAAACTCCACAATCATTAAAAATCCAAACTTTACCTCACTTGTTCCCACACACCTAGCCTAGACTGTCCTAGCATGTTCGGCTTAAAATGGAAAATGCTAACGAGTGTCCTTAGGGCACTGGTTAATAATTAATTTAAAGAAAGTTTTTATGGGAAATGAAAAAAAAGGTAATTAATATTTTGACAGCTTTTTTCATTTCCCATAAAAGTGTTATCAAAACTTTCCTAAAATAGATTATTAACGAGTGCCCTTAAAGCACTCGTGAGCATGACCCTTAAATAATTTAGAAACTAGTCTGATTAAAGCACGTTGTTATTCTTATCATCTTTATCAAGTATTTAATGGATATCAACCCAATATGATTATATATATATATATATATATCTCAATATAAATAAAATTAAAATTAAAAACTACAAAGAAATTTCGCTAATATATTAAATCATCAAGTTTATAATCTAATAATTAATTCTGATAGATCGATCCAATAATTTTATAAAGGGAAAAAAAAAAAACCATTGTCCCGTTATACATGAAACCCTAGTCACAAATCTATGCAATGCATGGAAAGTCAACCATTATAAATTTCAATCAATGCAATGTTTAAAATAGTGATTAACACAATGTTTCTAGCATAATTCTCCCAAACATGAAATTTTCTAAGCAAAAACTACTCAGTTTATATTTTTAGCATCACCTTCAACAATATGAGCAATCACATTCCCTGCCCTACAATCCAATGTCAAAAACTTTTTCCCTAGGGCCAAATGTAGCATTAACATAACTTTCAGTATATATTAGAATAACAATATAATGAGTCTATTTGACAACCAAAAAAAAAAAAAATTGTTTATAGACTAAAGTTACAAGCCTACAACCCCATTCAATACACACACACACACACACACACACACATACACATATATATATGTGTGTGTGTGTGTGAATTTTGACAAATTCACTATTGGATTACATTTTCTTCATATATCCTCCATGCTTGCAAAATTTTAAGAAAATCAAAGATTAATAGTTATGTCATTAATTAAATGTTTAAATTTCAAGTTTTTGTGGTCCAAAATTACACATAAAAAATAAGTTTATAGATCGAATAATAAATAATATCCGATTAACATGAAATTTAACATGTATTTTAAAAGCATAAGAACATGCAATTTATTTATTATATTTTTAAAATATTTAGTTATATTAATTTGTTTAGTGGGAGTTGGGGGAAAAAAAAAAGTTTGACCTATAACAACCAACACTTATCATCATAAGGAGTTGATGATATTTTGAATGTGACAATGGGCACCGCTTCAAAGTAATTGTAAACTTATACTTAAGGTGTTTTTGGTATCCACTTATTTTGCTAAAACTGAAATTTTTTATTGAAAATATTGTAGATAAAGGTAAAAGTTAACTGAAATAGTACAGTAGGACCCATAAATAGTACCAAAAAGTGCAGTGGGGCCCATGAATAGTAGCAAAAATAAGCTAGCTTTTTAATTTTTGCTAAACATACACTTAGGGTGTGTTTGGATACTTCTTATTTTGCTAAAACTGAAAAATTATTGCTGAAAGTACTGTAGATAAAGGTAAAAGTTAGTTGACATAGTACAGTGGGGCTCATAAATAGTACTAAAAAGTGCAGTGGGGCCCATGATATTAGCAAAAATAACTTGAATAGTGAAATAATTTTAATTTTTAATCTTAAGCCAAACACACAGTTAGGGCATGTTTGGTAGACTGTAATAAGTGTTGTAATGTAATAGTTATTCCTATGGTTTAGTTATTCTTTAGTTTGGTTATATTTTTATTATAAAGAATAGCCATTCCTTATGAATAGCTATTCTTCAAAATGAGAAATAACTATTCCTCTTTAAAAGGTGATATTAGTTATTCCTTAGAAAATGTAATAATTTCAAAACTTAATATATTTCCAAATAAACAAACTTTCCATATACATCTAACAATTATAAAAATTTAAAAAAAAAAATCATAAAAAATAACACATATCTCTCTTAAATTTAAAAATAACAAATTTTAAGGAGATATAATTATATGAGTAAGATATTTCTTAAAATAAATGTTAGGTTTCATTTTAATGTTATAACTCACAACCAAACTAATGAATATGTTTAGTTATTACATTACAACACACTTTATTACTAGTAAGAAAGATTACAATTCATGTCGTAATCCTCATTCAGTGTACCAAACGCACCCTTAATTGAAGACCCGACTATCTATCGTTTCCTTTTGGAATGGATTCTATTTAATAATCAAGCTGTTGTGGCATGTTTGTTGGGAAATCCAAACAACCTATATGCTATAGAATCTGGTATTCCAGTAGGTTCTTAGTAAAGCAAAGTTATTCATCTTTTAAAACAATTGTTTTTTTCAAATTAGTTTGGAGATAAAGCCTAAAAACTCTTCATATATATTTGAATTGAGTGTGAATTTTTAAAATCCAACTTATGAATTGCATATTCTTATTATATACTTTATGCTTGTAAAATTTTCAGAAGATCAAAGATCAACTGCTATGTCATCAAAATGTTAAAATTTCAAGTTTTTGTGATCTAAAATTGTGTATAAAAAAATAAGTTTATTGATTGAATAGTAAATAACATCCAATTTAAACGAAATTTGATATGCATATTAAGTAAATAAGGAACATGAAATTCAATGGTTAAATTTTCAAAATTCACACTCAAAAAATAAACAAATGAGAAATTTGAAGAATTTATCTCCAAACTATTTTGGAGAGAAACTTTGTTCCACTAAAAATGGGCAGTTCACTGTCAATACCAACACAACAGAACAAAACTAGGGCACATATTAGCACCGACCCATTGCATTTTTGCGACTTCTTAATTAGGCCAGTTGATTGTTTGGGAGGTAGTAGCATCTAAGTTATGAGACTACTCCTAGATAATTCATGCGAGGCAGAAAACACTTACAAACATGAAAATTTCATTCTATTGATCGGGTGTGAAATCTGGTTTGTCGTCTGTGTTTGTGAAAGACTAATTTATTCCTATTTACATCATCTTAGAACTTGAAACAAGTTACTTCTCTTGCATGCGCATGTGCTCTTTACGCAACGAAGGAACTACCTTGCACAAAAAATTTACTTTTGGCTCTAAAATTAATATACTTCCACCCCCCCCCCCCCCCCCCCCTCTCCCAAAAAATTTACAAGCTAACCCAAGAAATTCCAAAAATGAAAAATTCATCAAATCATTCCTTGTCTGGTTGTCCCAAGAATATCAAGAAAAACCTTTAGCCCAAACATTTGGACATTTTACAAATCCGGACAATAACAAAATTCTACAAAACAATTCACATATCCGGATAATAATAAAAATCTTTGGACATAGTCTAAGCAAAAACAAGTACAACAATAAATTATAACTCCTAGTAAAACAAATCACAAAAATCTAATAACCTTTACCCAATTTCTACCTCTCATTTGAGAGCTTTTTGCTCCTCTCAATTGACTATACCTCATAGTCATAGAGACAACTCTTATACTGCTGATCACTCCATCCACACACCAATTAGTGTCACTAGCAACTTGGATTAGTTGGTGTCTTTAAATCAACCCATGAAAAAAATTTATTATTTTTAAAGAGCCGCTGCTCTTTAACTCAACACATGGAATTTTTTTTTTTAGAATGATAAAATTTTATTAATTTTTAATGTTTTTTTTAACTTTGGGACACACCTGGCATGCATAAATGGTAATACACGTGTGAAACAACAATAATCTATTATTTTGTGCCTTACTTAAATTGTCACCAAAGCATGTGTGTAGTCTATTGGTAATAAAATTTGTGCCTTAGATAAATGAATGTAATGATGGGAAAAGTTTTATTATTTACGTAGTTAAAGACTCAAGGTTACCGTCTATTATCATATGATTGTTTAACATGTCTTTTTCTTTTTTATATACTATTTTTTCAAACTTGCAATTTTTTTAAGGAAAAGATCTCACATCTTTATGCTACCTCAACCTTAACCAAGTGATTATTAAAAAAAAATGAAAAAACCTTAACCAAGGCACCAATAATTGTCCCACCTTTTTTTCTTTGAATATTAATGCATGATGTGTTGATTAAATACCCAGCAAGTCCAAAGAAAATCAAGAAGAAGAAAAATAATAATAGAAACCTCTTAATACGTTAAGGTTTGTGAATGGCAAGCTTCATTTAATTTTTCTTGGATCCGTAACCTGTTACAACCAAACTCTGTTGTAGATGTATTTCTCTGTTAGGAAATTGGTAGAGTTCATTTACAATCCACCCACTTAGCAAATCAAGGCGAATATTCAAAAATAGAAAATTTTGCACTCTCTAAATGCTGTGAGAGAGAGAGAGAGAGAGAAAACTCAGATCCACTTGAGACTATATTGCTTTCAATGACTCTCTGCTTAGATTTGCTCCACCGAAATCGTCAATTGAAATCTGTACTCAAAATCAAATCGTAAACCGATTGATCTCTAAGATTTGCATTTTTGGGTTTAGTTCAAAGAGATCAAATCAAGTTGAGGAAAGAGGAAGTGAGAGAGGGAAGAAGAAGAGAAGTCACTGCCAATGGTGGCGGTGGCATGCAGTGGCAAGAGAATCATTGGCCATGGAGGTCCGAACTAGTTGCTAAGTTGTTGAGGTTTAATATTATTTTAATTGCCATAGACTTCAAGTGTGCCAACAATGCACACAGTTTGCCACGTAAGCATTTTTCGTTAGTGAGTTAACGGTAAGGACCAGATTGACTGCAAGTTAATAATAAGGACCAAATTAATTACTACCAAAATGTAAGGACCAAAATGAGGTTTTCGCCTAAGAGTTATTTAATAAAGTAACTGCCTAAGCAGTTAAAACATACATAAGACTAAATGAAAAGAAAACAGTTTTCTCTTTGGTCCCTATTGAACACATTTTTCAACAAAAAGAAAAAGTATGTACTTAAGAATTGATTGAGAGACTACACATCTTGGGCATAATGTGAAATTGTGATAAAGATCGAAGGTTTTCTCAAGGTACTATCTGCTTATTATTTTTTATTTTCACTACATCAAGGTACACTTTCTATTCTTTGTTCTAGAATTCAAAGTTGTATGTTATCTCTCATGAATGAAGTATGTCCTTGTGTTGCTTCTGCTGCTTGTTTTGTGTGAGATGCAAAACTTCGTTTCCAACAGGTAGAACTTGAGTCATAGTTTTAATCAGTGTGCATCTTCCAACCCATGATAATTTATAAAAATATATATGAAACAAAAAATAATTTATAAATTGGATACTAGATAAAATAACAAAGAATTAAAGTAAGTTCTGTACATTACTTCCACCAAACGATCTCTTTTGGGGGTCCATTAAATTATTTTAAAGTTAGCATATATATATGAATAACATTCTTAATTGGATGGTACATAATTTGTCTGTTCTAGTGGCACCTTGGATTCCTGCTTGTTAAGACATGTGGAACATGTTATGAACATGTCATTTAGAATTGGCTAATCCTTTGATAAAACGCACTTTACTTGTAATTTGGTAGATCTAGGATGGTTTAAGTGTTCAAGAAACATGTTGTTCAAGTGAAGAGATAAAGCCATGCAAATCTGTTCAAAAAACAAGTGAAGAAGTGATGTATTTTAAACCTCAACAGATAGCTCGATAGATTGTATCTATCTAGGTTTAAAAGGTAATTTTAGCCCAATGCTCAACAGCTGCTCGACAGATACCTTATCTATCGAGAATTGCAAAATTCAGATTTCCAGATCTATTTTTCACGAATATCCTAGCTATATGTTTAGGTTTTCTTTTCTCACAACCCTAGACATATATAAGGATTATTTTAAGAGCCGTCTCACTTGATGCAAAGGTTGTTGCACTTGTTGTTACATGCACATTGTAACTAGAGACAATCTGCCCTAGTTCATCTTTCTCTTGTAGAAGCTGTTGCGTTTGTATGCCAAGGGTTTTGTGACCAAGGAGTTTCTTGATCTTCATCGTGTGGATGAACTAAAAAACTTTGCAGCCAACATCTTTTTCAAGCTGGTGTGTTAGTCACATACTAAGATCCATGCATCGATTAGTTAGTTACATACTTGGAACCGTGCATTGAAAGGAGAGACTGTCACTACATTATAAGTCCAATTGTGCACTAGGGTAAGGGTTCAACTGTAGGTTGGTATAAGGTACTGGGATTCCTTTACTTGTAACCGCTTGTTTTGATAATAATGGATTCTCGGGAGTAGTGACCTTAAATTCACCCGATGAGGTTTTGTCTTGGTGGTTTTCTCCATTTGTAAACCAATTACCTGTGTCAAATTTAATTTCTACTGCATTTAGTTATTTGATGATTTGTTTGTGCTACCACGCTTATTGCATGTTAAATTGACTTAATTAATTCACTTGGCTAATTAATTGGTTAATTTACCTAAGGGGTTAATACATTTTTGGCCTATCACTGCTCTTACGGTAATAGGAAAAACAAGGACGGAACCAGGATTCAAACTTACAAGGGCCAAAGTTCTTTGTTCAAGAATTTTAGAAAGTTGGAATATTAATACTAGAAGTTGACAACGATGCATTATTAGCATTAATTTTTTATTTTTTATTGTATTTTTTTAAATCAATAATAGATATTTATAATCAAGAGTTCTGTAAGTCAATTGGCACGTCTTGATATTTTCAAGGTTTAACTGAGGTTAGACTAATTCTTTATTTTATCCACATTATAATTTTTTTTTTAAATCTATTTATTCTTTTCACATAATTCTATACTTATAACTTCATAATGCTATATATAAAAGATTCTAAAAATAAATAATAATAAAAAACCAAAAAATCAAAAACTATAGTTAAAAGTTCAAATCCATGTCTAGAATTACATTAATAAAACAACTAAAATTATGGTTAATCAACATCATGCACTAATATTTAGCGGAAAAAAAGGGCGAGATAATTATTGGTGTCATGGTTAAGGAATTTTTTATTTATTATTACTTGGTTAAGGTTGAGGTAGCATAAAAATGTGAGATCTTTTCCTTTAAAAAATTTCCATTTTGAAAAAGTAGTAAAAAAAAAAAGAAAAGAAAAGAAAAAGAGATCTGTTAAACAATCACATGATAATGAACGGTATCTTTGAGTCTTCAACTATGTAAATAATAAAGATTTTCCCATCATTACATTAATTTAGCTAAGGCACAAAGTTTATTACCAATAGACTAATCACAAACATGCTTTGGTGGCAGTTTAGGTAAGATACAAAACAGTAGATTGTTGTTTCACACATGTATTACATTTATGCATGCATGCCAAGTGTATCCCAAAGTTAATAAAACATTAAAAATTAATAAAATCCTATCATTCAAAAAAAATAAAAATTTTCCATGGGTTGTGTTAAAGAGCAGTAGCTCTTTAATTTTTTTTTTTAGTAGTGTTGATACCCATTTTTACAACACATTTTCTACAAACCCGATTTAACTAAGCCCAACTTCCTTATGGGTCCAATTCATGTAATATATTATATTTTATTCTTTTAAGAATATCTCAAACCCATGCAACATATTGGAAAAATTGAGGACGCGCAGTTTGGATGGTATGTGTTAGTTTCTTTTAGACCTTTTGCATGAATCTAACCCATATGTGCTACCAAGTGGGTAAGGGACATTAGTAGCACATCAAGCTCATGGAGGAGAGCTTGTACCGGAAATTTTCACCCCAAAAGAGCTTTTATGCTCTGACTTTCTGTGGCCCAAAGTTTTTGTCCTAACCTATTTTTGCCTTTAAAACATAGTTGGTTCTCATTGGCCAACTCTAGCTACTAGCCCTCACTTAGGTGAGCCTCCCAAGAGTCTAAAACAACTAAAAATGAGGAGCCAATGGAGGCTTAGTCAAATCTTTTCCAAACTACACATAAAGCAAGTTAAGTCTTTTACCCAATTAGAGCAAATATGAACCATGTTTTACCCATAGAGCTGAAACTACAGAGAAAAAGCTCATAGAGCTAGCTATGATTCTCACAATCCTGAAGTTTGGGGTGGAAATATGGGTACATGGGAACCTTCCCTCTCTTCCTCACGACCTTTCTCAATTTCCTTTTCTCCCTGACTGGGGATCAAAAGTTTCAGACCTATTGTTTTTATATATTTTTCTATACTTTTGTTATTAAACTTTAGAGCAAAAGCCCATTCAATCAAGATGCATTATCACAATTCCAAAGCTTGGGGGTGGAAATATGAGTACAATGGAACCTTCCCTCTCCTCCACACGACCTCTCTCAATTTCCTCTTCTAGCTAACTGAGAGTCGAAGTTTCGGACCTGTGTTGTTTTTTATGTATTTTTTAGCATTTTTGTTATTGGTATTTTGAATTTTCTCTTCTTAAAGCACCATTAGCCTTTATTTACAAAATATTAGAATTTTGGGCTTGATATTCTCCCCAAATAATCACTTCTAAAGAATCCAAGAGAGATTTGGGTCATTCTTGCATTTTTGGCCCTTGTCGCAAAACATCCCAACAAGTAACACATGAGTTTATTTATGAAGTATTTGTTTATTTGTTTTTGTTGTTTTCCAATGCAATGAGACTCATTAAACTCCTCCTTATGTGTGAATGCACTTGTTAGCAATTTTTTTTAACTATAAAATTTCTAATATCTCCAACATCCAAAAACAGGAAATATCAACAATGCCACCTTCCTGTGAGATGGTATGTTGTTATTTTGATGCTTTTTAACAATGGATTGCAAAACTAGAATAGCCCTCATCTCATCCATTAAAAAATAATTTTTAAATTTAATTTGAATTAATTGTATCTACCCAAAGCCTTCATTTTTCCCACTGAGGAAATGCTTAATGAAGAGGGAAAAATGAGAGACGACGAATCCATCTCAATAATCTTGATGGTGCTGGGGTTGTGGGTTGATAGTGGACCTGCCCAATGTGTATGGACACAAGGTAGACGGATAGAAAGGCCACGTGGCATCCACTTGATTTCAAATGGAAGCAACTTGCATCTCATGATTAACCCTAGTCTACAGAATCCCAATGAGAATAGAGTTCCAACGTGAGGAGGATTCTTGAAGATACTCACATTATTGAGGATCTTCTCTATAAGGAAAAGGACTTGCTACACAAGAAACGGAGGTCGATTCTACACTACTATAAAAACCCAATGACCCTCAGGAAAAAGGTACGCATAATTTACCCCAGCTTTAGCACTCTAGAGTTGTGTAAAAAGTTCTAACTTGAACTTCGAAGGGTACTTGGCTGGCACCACACCAGTGATCTCTGTTAGGTCTTCTCTCTTTTTGTTGTGCAGGAATTGTCTCGAGCGTGTGAGGACCATATGGCTTACTTATGATTTCACGGCATCATCAGTTGGCACCGTCTGTAGGAAAAAAAAAAACGTTGAGATAACCATACTCACTACTCCCGGACAAAAGTTGCATGGTACTTATTCAATCAATGGCAACAACCACCAACAATCAGGGCGACGACCGCGCACCATGGCCCTAGAAAGGCAAGTTCAGACCCTAGAGGTAGTAGTGGAACGCCTCACCAAGTAGAATCACAACCTAGAGGAACAGTTATGCTAGAAGAACACGGCGCAGAATACCCAGGAAGAAGACTAGAAAGCAACCAGCACAGAAAGGAGGAACCAATAGGGGCCCGAAAACCAACCATCCGACAGGCACAAATACAGTTCCCCCTCAAATAGTTGCGAAGATGCAAATGATGAAGGAACGGATGGAGTTCGTTATGAATGTCCTTAGGGGACGGGTGTTCAGTGACCTCGACAATTTAGTCCACTGAACCGATTCACCATTTACCGCATTCGTTTCGTCGTTCCCCTTACCACCAAAGTTTCAAATGCCCTAGGTAGAAAGCTACGACGGATCTAAGGACCCCCTAGATCACCTGAAATCCTTCAAGACACTGATGCACTTACAAGGAGTAGCAGACAAGATCATGTGTAGGGCTTTCCCTACCACATTAAAGGGTCCTACAAGAATTTGGTTCAGTAGGTTGACTCCCAATTCTATTGGAACCTTCAAGGAGTTGAGTGCCAAGTTTGCCTCACACTTTATTGGGGGACATAGATACAAAAAGTCTATCGTGTGCTTAATGAGCATTAAGCAATGGAAGGATGAAATGTTGAAAGCTTACATAGCCTGCTTTAACAAGGAAGCACTTTCGATGATGAAGCTGACAACAAGATACTTGTGGTAACATTCACAAATGGGCTGTGAAAGAGTAAATTTCTATATTCCTTGTACAAAAATGACCCTAAGACCATGTCAGATGTACTTTACAGGGCTACTAAGTACATGAATGCAGAAGATGCACTGCTAGCCCAATAGGACAAACCTAAGAAGAGAAAGAGACAAGAGGAAGTCCGACAAGATAGGGGGTGAAAGATGGCTAGAATGGGAGATAAAAGGGATGACTGACGCTCCAAACCTCCTACAGGAAGGTTCACCAACTTCACCCCCTGAATACCACAATTGATCTGGTCCTTATGCAGATCAAAGGTGAAGAAGCCTTAACATTCCCTAGAAAGTTGAAGGGGGGTCACAACAAGAGATCTGGGGATAGGTACTACTGCTTCCACCGCGATCAGGGTCACGACACGTCCAAATGCTACGACTTAAAATAGCAGATAGAAGCTCCTATTCAACAAGGCAAGCTCCAAAACTTCGTCAGTAAGGAAGGAATAGAATAGCCCCAAGGACCGCTAACCCGAACGCCCTAGGCCATCATTAGGGGATATAAGGATGATTATAGGAGGCACTGCAGCTTCCAGCTCTTCTAAGAAGGCATGAAAGGCATATTTATAGATGGTTCAGAGCATCCAGCTGACAAGGCATGTCCCGAAGATTACACAGATTGAAAAATCTGTAATTGGGTTCACGGAGTAGGATGCCCAACGCCTACACCACCCATATGACAACACGCTTGTAGTCAGCATTCAGGTTGAAGACTATAACACCCATCGGGTATTAGTGGACAACGAAAGCTTTACGGATATCTTATACTATCTGGCGTTTCAACAGATGTGAATAGAGAAAGATCGATTGATTCCAACCAACGAATTGACACTAATAGTCCAACGAATAGAGAAAGCTTTACGGATATCTTATACTATCTGGCGTCTCAATAAGGCCTGCCCTAAGGACAATCACCCGCTCCCACGAATTGACACATTGGTAGACTCAACCACGAGACACCAACTTCTAAGCTTCATGGATGCATTTTCAGGCTACAATCAGATCAAGTTGGATGAGGCTGATCAGGAGAAGACCTTGTTTGTTACTAGCCAAGGACTCTTCTGCTACAAGGTAATGTCATTCGAACTCAAGAATGCTGGAGCCACATACTAGAGGTTGATGAACAAGATGTTCGTACATCAGATTAGGAGGAATGTTCAAGTTTACGTGGACGACATGCTAGTAAAAAGCATACGGGAAGACAGTCATTTGAGCGACCTCCAAGAGACCTTCGACACCCTCCAGTCATACAACATGAAATTAAATCCGAACAAGTGTGTGTTTGGAGTAACTGCAGGGAAGTTTCTGGGATTCATGGTATCCCAAAAGGGTATCGAGGTCAATCCGGAGAAAATACGAGCTATAATGGAATTAGCCCCACCAAAGATAGTCAAGGAAGTACAGAGCCTAAACGGTAAGATAGCGGCACTAAACAGATTCATCTCAAGGGCAACAGACAAATGCTTTCCTTTCTTCCACACGTTGAGGAGATCGTTTGAATGGACAAATGAGTGCCAACAGGCGTTCAAAAATCTAAAGACGTATCTTTCATCCCCTTCATTACTCAACCCGTCTAGGCCAAGGGAAGAGCTTTTCCTATACCTAGTTGTCTCCCCAGCCGTTGTAAGCACTGCCTTAGTTAGAGAAAAGGATGTAATGCAAATGTCCGTATACTTTACAAGCTGAGCATTGCAGGGGGCATCAAAGAGATACACCTAGATGGAAAAACTAGTCTTTGCATGAAAACTCAAGCCATATTTCCAAGAACATACCATAGTTGTCCTGACGGATAAGCCCCTCCAAAGAGCTATGAGTAGACCTGAAGCTACAGGACAGATGGCATTATGGGCAGTTAAGTTAAGTGAGTTCGACATACAGTATTGGCCACGCACTACTATAAAGGGACATGTAGTGGCTGACTTCGTCACTGAATTCACTCTCATGGAGGGCCAAGGGGTAAAAAAGGCCCCACAGTGGAGCATCCACACGGACGGATCTTCCAATAAGCAAGCAAGTGGAGCTGGCGTGGTACTCCACACCCCGGAGGGAGATAAGATCGAATGCATGGTCCGTCTGGACTTTCCTACCATAAACAACGAAGCAGAGTATGAAACTTTGATAGCAGGGTTGGACCTCGCAAGAGCCGCAGGAGTTGAAAATATGGTCGTATACTGCAATTCCCAAGTTACAATCAGCCAGGTTAACAGCCACTATGAGTGCAAGAATGAACAGACGAAGAAATACCTCGATGTGGTAAATGATCGAATTGGTAGCCTCTAGATAAAATTTGTTCAAATCCTAAGGGAAGAGAACAAACGTGCCAACCGGCTCGCTAAAGCTGCCTCAGCAAAACACATGCTCATCCTCGAGCAGGTATTATCCTTCGTCCAAATCTCATCACTAATAGAAAATACCAGTATGCAGGAGATAGGTTCTGGAAACTATAGGGTGACACCAATAACTTCTTACCTAAAGAACGGTGAGCTATCCGACGACAAGGATACTGCAAGGAAGTTGAAGGTATAAGCGTCACGCTTCACTCTGATTAAAGACGTTCTATACAAAAGAGGTTTCTCCCAACCCTACCTATGGTGTCTCAACCCCGAAGAAGCAGACTATGTTATGAGAGAAGTTCACGAGGGAATTTGTGGGAACCACTCGGGATAGCGGTCGTTGGTACATAAGCTTATCCGGGTAGGATACTATTGGCCAACCATGCAGAAGGATGCCCATGCATATGTTAAGGCTTGCGACAAATGTCAGAGATTTGGCAACCTCATAAGGCAACCAACAAAGGAGCTTACCCCTATGATGGCCTCGTGGCCATTTGCTCAATAGGGGTTAGACATCATGGGTCCTTTCTCGACAGCAATTAGGCAGCTATAGTTCCTAGTTGTTGGCATTGACTACTTCACCAAATGGGTAGAAACGAAAGCCTTAGCCACTATTACAGAAAAGAATATACAGAGTTTTGTATGGAACAACATCATATGTAGGTATGGAATATCCAGAGTACTCGTCTCAGACAATGGAAAACAGTTCGACAATGACACATTCAAAAACTTCTGCTCGGAGCTTGGGACACTAATTATCGCCTACCCACCCACAGGCTAATGGACAGGTTGAAATTACAAACCGATCCTTGCTTAAAATCATCAACACTCGACTCGAGAGGGGAAAGGGTATATGGCCGGATGAACTACCAAGTGTTTTATGGCTGGAGAGAACATTTCGACTGACATACGGGAGTGAGGCAGTCATCCCAACAGAAGTAGGGCTCATGAACTACCAGATGGGGAATCATGACGAAGGTAAAAATGAGGAAGCAATGCACCTGTAACTTGATTTGGTGGACGAAGTCAGGGTAACAGCTGAGCAAAGCTTAGCACGATACCAGAACCTCATGGTAAAGCACTACAACTCCAAAGTCAGGTACAGGGACTTCTAGGTTGGGGACCTTGTCTTGAAGAAGGTAACCAGCGCCACAAGAGATGCCACCCAAGGAAAACTAGGACCAAACTGGGAAGGGCCATACAGAATTATGTCATGGCATAAGAATGTAACATACCACCTAGAGACGCTAGAAGGACGAAAGTTGCATCACCCATGGAACACAAAGCACCTAAAGAAGTACTACCAGTAGGTGGTGACAAGAACGACGATAATATTACACTCCTTAATTCCAATTTATTACTTTCTAGTTAAAATTTTTACTCATTTATTAATACTTTCTGGCTAAAGTTTTTATTTCTTTTAAGCCTAAAGGGCATGTTTACCACAATAAGAGGAGTTATTCAGAAATATGTGTAATCCTACGTGTCTTTGCGTTCATTTAAAGCTTTAAATCCATAAAGTAAAAGAGTTCATCCCAGGAGGATGAAAATATTGTCAAGTCCATAAAGTGGGTGGGTCTATTATTAAATAGTCGAATTTATTAGTCCATAAAGTGGACGGTTTCAACAATACGTTGTTAAGCTTAAATCCACAAAGTGGAAGAATTCATCCCAAGAGGATGAACATATTAAGTCCATAAAGTGGACGGGTCTATTATTAAAATAGATGAATTTATTACAAAATCCATAATGTGGACGGTTTCAATAGTATGCAAAGAATTCATCCCGTGAGGGTGAGAATATTATTGAGTCCATAAGGTGAACGGGTCTATAGACGAATTTATTACGAAGTCCACTAAATGGACGGTATTAACAAAAAGTGGGGTCAAGCCCCAAGACGGACAGCTCCAACAACATGTGAACAGGTACCGTTAGGTAGAATAACCATTGTATCCGTAAAGTGGACTTCAGCTAAAATATTTAAATAGGGCCCAAATAGAGAACAGGTTCATCCAACTATGTGGACAGATTGAGCTGATTATGGACGGATTCATCCAGGACAATGATTAGTCCACAAAAATGGACGGGTTAAACTGCTTATCAGATAGTTTACAAAATATGAGGGGTCAGTTAGTGGACGGGCTTAAAAAATCCACTTGAAATGAAATTGACCCTAAAATGAATGGATCCACTCTAAACAGTCATAAGCACTAAACAAAATTATCCACAAGTATACAAGTAGACGGATAGAAAGATTAAACAATTTAAAATTACTCAAAAACTTGAAAGGTGTCTACAAACAACGGATAAGTTAAAAAATTGTTTTCCAAATAACTTACAATTTCTTCATAAAAAAAATTAAAAAAAAAAAAGTTACTACTGTTGGGGAGGGGTGTTTTCAATCTTCTCTTCAACAACATTTTCAGGTTGATGGGCATCATCCCCAACAGGCTTGGCTTGGCCTTGAATAGGGGCTGACTCTCCGTCACCAAGAAGGGCATCATCAGTGAACAGATCCTCCATACTCTCAGAGGCGACGGGCCGAGCGGTAGCATAGGCTTGGGCATCAATATTGAATTGAGAAACATCAAGGTCAAGATAAGCTTTCTTGACCTAACGGAGAGCATCATCGAAGCCGTCTACATAGAAGGTCCCAAGCTCCTCCAAAAGGTTGTCAGAGTCACGATACCCACGGATCATTGCCTCCTTCACCTAGCAGAGCTAGTCTTTGGCATCTTTTATCTCCTTCTCTTTATCCTCTAAGACCGTCCTCAGCGACTCTACCTGCTGATCAAGCTCCTTCTTGGCCTTCTCTGAGAGAGATAGCTTTTTTCTCCATACCCGTCCTCCAGGCCTTCAGGACGTTCAGCTCATCCTTTGTCTGGTTCTCCTTCGCCCTTATTCGTTCTAGGGCGGTCTCATGATTTAGACACCGTCCCATTAAACCCTTTATCATCACTATTGCCTGGAGGAAACCAAGGAGTTAGAAATAAAGCAAGTGAAATGAAATAATGGTGGGGAAGAGGACAGATATAGTACTTGAGCAATATTGAAAAGGCCCATCTCCTCCATTGCTTCAATAACATGGTTGCTTAAGTCCCATAGTCGTCGAGCGTGATAATGGACGAGAGCTTCTCCAATGTGTACTTTGAATCCTCATGGAGGAGGACATGAAGCTTCTCAAGAACAGTGTCTAGGCCTTTCATAAAACCCTTACCCCGTCCTAGCCCAATGGGGGTTACCGTCTTCTTAACATCAGCTTTCAGCCCCATGATGAGCTCAAGGACAGTTTTGGGTTTCTTTGAAAGACGGTCGGATTTCTCCAACATCTTCCTCTTAGAAGACGGGTTGGAAGAACTCGTCCCCTTAGAGGGCTTACCACTACCACCTTGCTTTTGCTTAGTAGCTTATTGCTTGAAAAAGGCCATCCTCTTGGCGTCTTCCATCTCTGCAAAAGTTAATGAATAGACTTAGCTACATGATTTAAAAAACAAAATAATTAAATTAAAGTATTAGAGGACGAACTTACGTTGGCGAACTTGAGCGTCGTATCAATGAGCGGCTGAAGTTGGCTCTGATCCGTTGCAAGACTAGTGGATTGTATCTAGGGTGACCAACTTGGACCACGTCCTCTCTTCTAGCTTGGATTTGCTAAAAAATTTCTCCAAAAAACTCTACTACTCAAGTGAGACTTGTGGATGGTCCTAAACTATAAAAGAAATATAGTTAGTGACATGTTAAATGAAAACTGAACCAAGTATAGACGGATACATACCATACGGTGGCATTATGCCCCATGTTATGTCGACGGGCATGTATTCAGTGTCACCAGGATGACACATCCATTCGTCACCTTCCATGAAAAAATACTGACTCTTCCAGTTCCTATTGAAGTCAAGGGTCTCACACACAAGCCTTAGCAAAAGGCTCCTAGGCACAAAGCTATACATACCCTTTAACTGGGCAATCTCATCAAGACGGTAACAATGAAAGAACTCATGCACTGTCAACCTCCTGGCACCATTAGACGTCGCCCCATACAAAACCTCCACACTTAGGAAGACCTTCTAGGCGTTTGGGAAAATCTGGGTAACGAACAAGCCTAAGTATTGGAGGAGTTGACGATGGAGTGAACTTAAAGGGAATCTGAGCCCTGCCTTCAGCATCTACTCGTAAACCCTGACACCTTCAACACTATCATAGTAGCCGACTTGTAGGGTAGACGGAGAGGTATGTTGTCGGGTATTTGGTACTTGGCCTTAAGTGTTTTGAAGTGAGATTCTTTGATCAAGGAATTAAAATCATTAACCATCCATAAGGGAAGCATGATGAACTCCCTAAGTCCATCAAGACCTATGACGGATTGGATTGAAGGCTCAGCATCGACTAGACCGTCATTAGAGTCACCCTTTGGCCTATCCATCTCCAAACCCTCATCTCTTAAGGAAGCAGAAGTGGCTGACGGGTTCCTTTCTTCGCTTGGGGAGTCAGGGTCTTTTTGACCTGATAGGTACACTTCATTGTAGCCCGCCCTGTCGCAGACAAACGATTGGTTACTCGACGCACTAGACATCTGTCAACTACACGTGACGGTAAACCCTAAGACACTGACGGGTCTATAAAGAGTGACGGTAGTACAAAATTTAGAAAACAAATTCTTTAAGAAAAGGGAAAAGAGTACTTACCAGGTGAAGATCTAAAGCGAAAAGGTGTGGATGATGGATGCACGAAACTGGACGGTATATCTGTCTGACAATGATGATGATATCGCTCTGATCATGAAATTTCTTTAGAAAGTGAAAAATGAGGTGTGGAAAGATAGGTTTATATAAAGGGAATGTCATGGAAGACTAAGGGATGCTTCGTTCCTAGCGATGAACCAACAAATAGAAGCCACGTGTCCCTTAGCATTTATGGCCCTAGGCCAGCCTGTCGAAGCTAAGGATGATCCTCAAGAGACAAGATTGAGCCGTCACCCCATGGGTCCATCCATTTAGAGGTCACGAACCCATGGAGTGAGGGGGCAGCTGAAGAGGGAAAAATGAGAGACGACGAATCCATCTTAATAAACTTGATGGTGCTGTGGTTGTGGGCTGATAGTGGACGGGCCCAATGTGTATGAACACAAGGTAGAGGGATAGAAAGGCCACGTGGCATCCACTTGATTTTAAAGTGATCTCCAAGTAACCCCAAATGGAAACAACTTGTGTCTCACGATTAACCTTGGTCTACAAAATCCCAATGAGAATAGAGTTCCAACGTGAGGAGGATTCTTGAAGATACTCACATTACTAAGGATCTTCTCTATAAGGAAAAGAACTTGCTACGCAAGAAACAGAGGTCAGTTCTATATTGCAATAAATTAGAAACAAAAATAATGTAAACTTCCCTGAACACAGAAAATTCTAAAACTAACATTTACACCAATACATTAGAAACAAAAAACATAAACTTCCTTGCAATCAGAAAATTCCTAAAACAATTTCCAACATGACAATTATTGTAATAAATTAGAATCAACAAACAAAAATCATGAGCAAAAACAGAAAAGTTATCATTCCAATTTCCTACTTATTATCATTAGAATCAACAAATATAAATTCCCAGCAAACATAAAATTCCCAACTGACATGAAAAATTTATCATTCCAATCACCCAAATCAAAAACCCTAAGCATTACACGAACAGAGATGAAGAAATCGATTACCCAAACAGAGATGAGAGACCGAGATGGGTCGGAGAGGCCGAGATAGGTCAAACAGAAGAGAGGGCGAGATGGGTCAGTGTGGGTCGGCTTGGGACTTAGGGCTTAGGGCTTAGGTAGGTAGTGAAGGCGAGATGGGTCAGCATGGGTCGGCGGCGTGGGGCAGGGGGGTTGGGCCGGTGAGAAGTTGAAAAAAAAAAAAGGAAAGGAAGAAGGATGATTATATATATATATATATATTTAATGCGAGGTGGGAATAAAAAATGATATGCACACCCATATATAGCTATGCACTATAGCTGTGTAGGTAAAAATTTTACCTATACCACCACCAATGTTGCACCTTTTTTGTATATGGTGATGCTAAAAATAGCTTTTTATCACCACCCATACTAATGCTCATAGCACTATTTTATTCCAATATATGGCGAAAACAATGATGGAAAACATTTAAATGGGCCTTGGCTGAATGAGATTGAGAAAGAAGCTCTACTTTAAATTTTTTTTTTTTTTTTCCTCTTTTGACTGGGTGTCTTTCGATTTTTTTTTTTTTTTATTTACTTCCAATTGCATAGTAGAGTTCGATTAAGAGGATCACCACCAAACAAGTCAATGGTTTTTCAAATGGTCCTCTCATAGCCCTCAATACCAACCTGAAAAGCCACTTAACCCACCATTATTTATAGGACCAGATTGTGGAGGTTTGCTCCTTAAATCTTATACTAATTAGTATTAGGTTTAGTTTGGGTTGGGTTAAATATTTTCGGGGCAACTGGCTTCTCTTTTTCATGATTGGTAGGAAAATTCTTCGATGGGCCCTACATGATTGCTTTTATTGATGGACCAATCAAAAGGCTGTGTTATTGGATCAATCAAAATTCTTCACTCCACTAGTACTACTCCATCAATGATTTCCAAATCACTAGAATATGATTAGTTCCTATTGAGTTAAAAGCTTCTACTATTCTTTTCAAACAAGCAAAAATAATTAAGTAAAGATCATTAGCTTTGATTTTGATGATGCACAAAATTGTCAATGAGTTGATCGTCCACACACACTCCAATGGGTGTACTTGAAGAACAAAAAGAGAGAAAGAACCCCTATAGAGAGCACCGGTAGGGTGCCGGTCAAAAACCCTTCAAGTGTTAAGTTAGGGATAGAAGAATCTCTAAGAACTCAAGAGTGCAAGAGTTAGGGAAAATTCATGTACCTCAAGAAGGTTAGGGTTTGTTGTTTATATGGTAGTGGAGATTTGACCTAAATCCCTTGATACAAGGGGAGTTTCCTTATAGAGAGAAAGTGTTAAGGACATATTTTATGTAATTGGCTAATCCTTTGACAAAACGCACTTTACTTGTATTTGAGTAAATCTAGGATGTGTTTAATACTCCAAAGAACAAGAGTTCAAGTCTAGTATTGAAGTCATGCAAGTTTGTCCAAGAAACAAGTGAAGAAGTGTATATTCATTAAAGCTCGATAGCTACTCGACAGATAGCTATCGAGGTATCTATCGAGGTTACGGGAATTCAGATTTTCAAATCTAATTTTCGGCACATGCTTTTGTATTTGTGTAGGGTTTCTTTTCTCACAACCCTAGACCTATATAAGGCTTATTTTAGAGGCCGTTACATAAGAGAATACAAGGAGAACATATGCAAAAGGTGACCAATGCCTTATTCTCTCTGAAAGAAGCTACTGCATCTTTGTGCCTTAGAGTTTTGTAACCAAATACTTCTTGATCTTCATTGTTGATGAAGTGAAGAACTTTGCAACCAACATTCTTCTTCTTCTAGTTGGTGATTGAAATCACATGCTAGGATTCGCGCAATTGGTTAGTCACGTACTGGGATTCGTGCATCAAAAAGGGCGGCGTTCATATATTGAAGAGTTCAAAGGTTCTGAAGCGGTAGAAGGTTTCTGCTGTAAGTTCATCTACGGGGATTGTAAAGTCTAGGGACAAAAGTTTTGTACTAGATCTGAAACTTCTCTTTACTATAGTGGATTGCTTTTCGGGAAGGTTTCCCCCCAAGTTTTTTACTGTGAAACTAGTTTGTTTCATTGGTTTTCCTGAGACATTATATCTTGTCTTATTTATTTTTCTGCTGCATGATTTTAACATGATATTGATGTTTGTTTGTTTTAACAAGTTTTATTCATAATAAATCTAATTAACAACATGAATTTAAAACTTGTTAATTCTATCAACTGGGGTCTAAATTTCCCAACAGAAACGCCCTGAGATCTTAAGGCTTTGCGACAAGGGCCAAAATGGTAGAACAAACCCAAAATTCCCCTTGGGTTCTTTTAGAAGTGTTTATTTGTGGAGAGTCAAGCTCAAAATTTCAAATGTGTGATGAACAAAGGTTAATGGTGCTATAACAAGAGAGAAATTGAAATGACAATAACAAAAATGAAAAAAACACACTTAGAACATCATGTATGAAACTTTGACCCATGGATAGCATGAAGAGGAAATTGAGAGGTGTTTGTTTTGGTTTGCCTTTTGTTTGGATAAAATATTGACTTGCTTTAAGTATAATTGGGGAAATAAAGTGGATCAATCTTATTGGCTGCTTTTTCCTAGTCATGGCAAGTTCTTGAAGACTGCAATTGATGACTACAGCACGTGAGATTGGCCACTTAAGAGTTTGCTGTGTTTTTTAGGTAGAAAAAATGTGTAGGGCAAAAAACTTGGGTCATAGACAACAAGAGCATAAGACCTCTTTTAAGGTGAAAATCTTAGGTACAAGACCTCCTCCATGAGCTTGAGGTGCTACTAGTGTCCCTTGTCCACTTGATACCATGCATGAATTGGGTTCATGCAAAAGGTCCCAAAAAAACCGGTTCATATCCTTCAAACCACACTCCCTCAAATTCCTCAATATGTCACATGAGTTTAGTTCATGCTTAAAAGAATAAAATAAAATATAATACATGAATAGGGTCCACAAGAAGGTCAGGCTCGTAAAAAATCCAATTCTTACATAGTCTTGAAGCAGTGCTCCAAACTCTCACTAAGGGGGTGGGACCCACCATGGGGCCCACCTCCTTTTGTGAGAGCGCCGAGCACTACTCTGGGACTATGTAAGTTTTTTCCCATAAAAAATGTGTCACGAAAATGACACTAATAACTACCAAAGTTGTTAATTTGTTGTACCAACTTCATGCAAGGAGAGAGAAATGGTAAACATGTAATCTAACAAGATTGGGTTTAAATTATACCTAGTATCTAAGCAGGAAGTGTTTTGCAACTAAAAGAGTGTGTACAACCAACGTTTTCAATTGATTGGTCTTGACTCTAAATAAAAAAAGAGCAACATAAATAAAGAAATAATGTTAAATTGTTCCCATTTTAAATGCATCATATGTATGTGGGAGCATGAAAAGGCGAGTGGGAGCATAACAGATTGTTGATGCCCATTTTTAAGGTAGGCCCGTAATCCAAAATCCCAAAAGAAAAGTAAGGCCCAAAGGCCCACCAAGAAGACTGAAGAGCAAAAAAGGCCCGAAAACAAAAAAGAAATAAAAGCCAAGAATTATGTCTAGGCTGAAAGAGAAATGCAAGGGGAAGTGACCTGCAACAGAATACAGATCTTCTGCAAAATGACTTTGGCAGATTATGGCAAATTGGGTCCAAAACCCTTTTGATCCAATAAAGAGTATTTGGCACACAAATGCCTAAATCCTTTTGTATAAAAGGATAGGAGTCAAACCTATTCTGAAGAGATGCGATAGAAGGAAACAAGGAATAGCAGCAAGTATCAATAGCAGGAATCGTGTGAAGGAGAGAAAAGCCAAGCCAAAGGAAATGACAAACATAGCAAGAAAGAGGGAATGACAACAAGTATTAGCAGCAGGAACTGAGTGAAGGAGAAAAAAGACAAACCAAAAAAAGAGACAAACGCATCAAGGCTGGGGGATCTGTCGTCCTACAACCTAGCTAATGTAGGAGAGGTGAAGCCCACAACTGATAAGATGTAGAGGGTGTGGTTTGGTGGAGGAGGGGAAAGGACCTAGATTTGGTATCCTGCCAATACCACTTTTGGGAATATGCCTTGCTAGGAAGAAATCTTTACCAAAAATGGGAAGAAAGTATGTAGGAACCATCTGATACACTCTAGAGGATGAGGGCAAAGAAAATTAATATGAGTCTTTAACGATTTAGGGAGAGAGAGACGGAAGGGTCTCTCGGCAAATTGATCCTTAACCAAAATGGAGAATTGCTTTGTAATGAAAGACCAGTCAAGGCCCCTTAGTGGGATTGAACCCACCTATACATGGTCAGAAGATAGTGGGTAGTACGTTGTGGGTGTCAATTGAATGCCTACAGCATATAAAATGGTAGGTGAAAACAAGGGTAAAAGGGAGAAATCATGTGGATCTGATATAGGGTATAAATAGAAATAGTACCTATGAACAAAATAAGAGGAGAACACAGAAATCAAAGAAAAACATATGAAGCAATCTAAAGAGAAAATGAGATAGTGAAAAAAGAGAAAAAAGAGAAAGAAAGTAGAACTTAAGAGTAGAAAAAAAGTAGAGCATACACGGCAGAATAGTATAGCATGCATCACTAGGATTCCTTTTCCTCCCTCACTCAGAGAATCAAACGTTCTGCAATCTCATTTAAGATAATAGCTATTTTGACCTACTCTCCAAACTACATAACTTTATAGGCTTGAGGGGTAATAAGGTTATGTAAGTTGGAGTTTGGGCTTTTTTTAGTCTATATCATGCAGAGAATACTTTTACTTTCATCATTGTCTGATGTCATTAATATTCATTATTGTTGCTGACCTTATTTTGGACTAACAATTATTCTACCACATGTGTGTGTGTGTGTGAGGGCTGGCCCTAGGCCTAGGCCATTTAGGCCATGGCCTTAAGGCCCCCTAACATAGAAAGTGTCACATGCCGCCCCCATGTGCATAATATTTTCCTTATAAGCACATCCTCATGTGCTTCCCTAGGTAATGTGGAATTCCATGAAATACAAAACCCTCTTTTGGGTCACTACAATCCACCCCCCTTACGAGTACACGCGTCCTCGCATGTGGGGCCCACACTTCCGGCTAAAGCATGGCTCTGATACCATTTGTCACACCCCGCCCCTGTATGCATGATATTGTCCTCTTTAGGTGGCCCGAAGACTCTCTTAGTCCCTCAAGGTTTTGTTCTTCCCTAGGTTACGCTGGGGAAAAGGCCTCATACACAATAAGGGAGGGCATTCGTTATAAGAACATTCTCATGTGCTTCCCTAGGCAATATGGGATTCCATGAAATGCAAGACCCCCTTTTGGTCACTCCAGAAAGGCCCCCAAATATGGGGGCAATAAGGTTTTTTTCTTCTTCTTCTTTTTTTTCTTTTTCTAATTGAGGAAAAAATTGTGAGCTACGTATGCATTTTTTTTCCCACTTTAAAGAATGCCTAAAATATTAGAGTTATGCTAGTATGTTACAAGTTTTATTACATAGGTCCTATAAATCAAGATGTCATCAATCACATGAAGTAATTCAATATTCATCTATTCTTTTGTTGAGGTGTCACCTCATTTCCATATCAGTTTGTAAGCTTTTTGTAATAAAATTTGTATTAAGTTGAGCATTTTCTCAAAATAATAATAATAATAATAATAATAGAAATTCAACCCAATCTTCATTAAGTGAATGAAAAATGCTAAAGCTAATAGAAACTTTACGACAAAAAACTTAAAATTGATGTGACAAGAATATAATCGGTATCACTTAAACAATATAATAAATGAATGTTTGAATTTTTTTTTTTTTTTTTATTGGTGATATGCTAGTTTTTAAAACATATATAGTATCATTAGCTCACTTTGGGTGAATCAATCATATTAATGAGTATGAATTAATAATATATTTTGAAATAAAAAAATATAATAAAAAATCAATTAAATATTATTTAAGTGATATTTAGAGGTAAAAAGAGCCATTTAAAATTTTTACCTTAGGCCCCAAACTATCTTGGACCGGCCCTAATGTGTGTATATACTGCTTTGAGTGTTTTGTCTTGTGCACAGATTGGTTCTAGGGAAATCTTATGGAGAGAGCCAAGCCCAACTCCCTTACCCTCTACAAAAGCCTTAGCCCAAAAGCTCAAAAAACTTCCTACACAGATATTAATCCTAAAAACATGTCAACCACACACATTTGACATTTTTTTGGGTACACAGCAAATTAGACTACTCGTCGTAAGCATGTCATCCACAATATACCAAGATAAGATAGTGTCATGCATTTTGAAATGGTAGCATAACACTGCTACCTGCTTGATGGACTGTCGGAAGATGGGCACCTATAACAGGAAAATCAAAATGGATGATAGACAGAGGGGGTCACATTGAGTCACCTAACAACATTATAAAGATGAATGTAGCAAAGAAATTACCCATATCAATTAAAAAAAAAGCTCAGATGCAGAATGATTAATGAGAACGGTTATTTTGGCCTAGTTCTCGTTGGTCACATGGTCAAAATGTTTTATTCGCGCTAGTTGAGGAGAAAAGAGGAGAAAAAAAAAATTTAAATTAAATTCCGGACATGTTTGACAGTGTTTTCAAAAAATGGTTGTCAAAGTTAAGGTTGAAATACAGTTTTGATCCTTAAAATGTGATCTAAGTTCAATTTGTGTACAAATTTAAAAATTACAATTTTGCATTTCAAGATTTTAAAAGATATCAATTTCACCCATTTCTCCTATCATTATTATTATTTATTTTTTTTTTGGCTATGTCAATAGTTGGTAGTTGGAGGTGGTACGTAGGATTTAAATATTTGATTTCTCTGTTAGAAACACTAAGAGGTGCAAATTAAGCTACAAGTCTCTTGAATTCTAACATTTAATTAATTCATAGCTATTTCTAACTTTTAATATTTTTATCATGTCATGTCAACACCTTGATTTGCTATTTATGCAAAAATTACAATTTTGCATTTAGAGATTTTAAAGGCAAACAGATTAAAGGATAACATTGTTACCTTTCAATGTTTTTTTCAAAAATTAAATTGTAAACTAAGACCAACTACAACAAACCTGCAACTTGGTGTTCAAAAAGTTGAGAAGAAGTATATGCATTTTGACTGCATATATGGTTACAATTTACCACATGGCATGTAAAGGCAAAATATCAACAAGTCTATAAAATGACATTTTCCAAACTTTCCACGTCAAATTTGAAATGTAGTTTAGTTGAATCATGGATGAACTTAAAATTATCTAATTTATGCATAGCCTAGACCCCCAGTAAGGCCCCATGGGCTGAGTTTATTAATCCATTTCCATTTTCCATACAAAACATTACACTTGATCATCTTTGTTTCAGCGAAGGCAGAAAATCAACCAGGTTAGGCTGGGCCAAAATTAGCATAACCTGAGGCCAGTTATAAAGTTGAGATTTAAGGATAATAATAATATAGTAAAAATCAATAATATAATATTAGGGAAGCATAAACCTTAGCTCATATATGTGCAGACTTGACAGAAGAAACAAAAAGCCTAATAATGATATTATTGTTGTTAAGTGAGCAATCACAAGCACACAAAACCTTAAACCCAACGTGCAATTCATCATTATCACTAAGAGATCTATAAGGCAAGACTTTGAGGACATTGATGCAAGCTATAGAAAGTTTTAAAGAATTATATTCAATTAAAGGAATGAAAGTTTAAATGGTTCATCACATCACTAATGACTAACTGTCTTCCCACATTCTACAACCCCCCCACCCAAAAAAATTAAAGTCTAAGATGTATCGTGTAAAATTTTGTTTTTCTTTTTACCGACTTGTAACATGAAAGAAGGGACAGAAAGAATAAAATTTGGAAGCAGCAGGACCTTATAGGAACAAGCATTTCTCTAAAAGTATCTTCTCAGTTTACTGGCTTTGGAAAGAAAAGAAAAACTGCATGCATGCTAGTCATCAGATGCCTGAGTGGGGCTCTTTGAGCAACTTTCCCTTTGATGAAGTTCTAATAGTTTCTTTTCTGGATTACAGAGCCCTGCATGAATAGAAATGTTATGAAATATACTATCCTAGAGTAATACATACCTCTATTGAGCAATAACCAAGCACTTTTTAAAAAATTTATCCTCATGAATCTGATATATTCCATAATTTTTTATGCAGTACATGAAAATATGAGGTTAACATTGATTTTATAGGATAGATGTGCCTTTATCATGTGCATAATTGTCGTCAATTTACTAGAAATCAATCACTTAAGCCTTTCATTGAATTATAGGATAGACTACTGCCTTGATCATGCACATAATTGTCATTAATTTATCAAGAAATAGGTCATTTAAGCATGTCCTTATTGGCATTTAGACTTCATCATTTTGCAATGGTTAAATTTTTCCTTTTACTATGAACCACAAGCCAAAGGATAAATATGCGCCTTCAAATGTATAAGAAAAGGAAATGAGGTGGATAATATGAAATATGGAACAATTTTATCTCCATCCAAATACTGAGTAAACTGCATGTAGTATGGTAACCCAGCATGAAGTGGATGTTTTTGTGGTCCCCTAAATAAATTCAAGAAATATGAGTATCTCCAGGCAATTTTATAAAACTGAGGAATGGATTTATACTAAAAGGATATAACTTCTTCAGTAATTACTTCTATTGTTTATTTGGGCAAGAAGCACCAACCTGAACACTTAGGAATATCCCAGACAGCAATAGATGATTGTGTACACTCTGGTTCACATAGTGCTTGGTTATTCTCATGGTTAACATTCATTGCAAGCATCCATGCCCCAATTGTAACATCCTCATTGCTGAACATCCTAAAACTGTAATTTTTGAACAAGATAGAGACATTATTATATATATTTTTTATAAGTAATTACAATTTATTAAAAACTTAATGAAAAAAAGAGCAAAGCGAAAAAGAAAAAAGGAGAAATAAAAGATCCAAGTCGTAGCATTAATGGCAAAGACACAGTCTAGAAACTCCATCAATGAATATGGAGAAAGAGTAAATACGAACCCCATTCATAAAGAGTCTTCATAAAAGAAACTTAAGATTTGGCACACTAGAATCCTTATAGTCAAACGTACAGCAATTTATTTCTCCCAAAATGCACAACATCAAACATGCTTGGGCTGCCCCTTGAACTGTTGTACATCTACGAGAGCCCAATACACAACTCCAAGACTCCAACATAGAGTTTACAGAACTTGGCATAACCCAAGCAATCCCAACTAAGCATAATCAGAAGCTGTAGGGCAATGCAGCAACACATGACTTACTGTTTCACCAGCCGATTTAGACAAATAACACCAATCTGCTAAAACAATGAGACGAAAGCTTTATAAAGTCTTTTTGTAAAGTCCTTTGCACGAGTAAGAAACTGATGTATTTTTATGGGTCCTCTTATGGAGATTATTCATTATCAAAAATTTCACCTAGAGCTGCCTCCCACACACACACACACACACCAAAAAAAAAAGACACTGGGGAAAGCCATATGCATTTCCAAGGGAACTGGAGCGTATCAGCAGCTCTTTCTTGAAGCACTCTATAGTAACCTTTTATTTGAAATCCTTTCTTGGGAGAAGGAAGCCAAACCAATTTATCACAATCAGTAGAAGTAACCTGTGCAGCAGACAAATCATCCAAGAATTGAGCCATAGACTCCAATCCCAGTCTTGTGCCTCTCGGGGAAAAAGGGTGTTCCAATGCACCTTGCCATGTACCCATTCGAAATAGTCAGAAAATAGTTCATTTTATCTCTGGCAAATCTAAAATATTCCGGATATCTGTCTTGAAAGTTGCCACTTTCATCCCAGTTGTTTCTCCAAACAATACGTGGGAGTCATCACTCAACCCCTACCTCAAACCAGGTATGTGATGCAAAATTATCCCATCCCTTTCTGATATGTTTCCACAACCCCATTCCATAAGCCCCTTTTACAACTCTAGAGTGCCACTCACATCTGTTTGTACCGTATTTTCTATCAATGACCTTCCTCCGTCACAAGGATTCCCATTCCAACCCATACCTCCACAACCATTTTCCCAATAAAGGTTGATTGAAACTCAACAACTTCCTAATTCCCAAAACCCCTTGATGTATCAGATTACAAACTGTAGGCCATATAACCAAATGGATTTTGTGCTCCACATGAAGATCCCCCACAAGAAGTCCCTCTAAATCTTCTCCAATTAAACAAGGTAGATATTTCAAATTTTGGAAAAGAAATGTGGCTTTTACATGCATCTATCCATCTATCTATCTATCTATCTATCTATCTATATATATATATATATCATTTTTCTCCATCATGATTCACCTTTTCAAGGGTAACCAAATGGCATTTTTATTCAATTTCAACCAAAAAAAAAAAACACGCGCGTGCACAAATTTTCATTCATCATATTGAGTTTTGTACATGGGAAAAAAAAAAAAAGAACAAAACAATAAAAAGCAAGAATGCAAGATAGCTGACCACAACTTAAATCATGTTTAGTAATGAAGAAAATATCCTTTGTCCTACTAGGAGTGTTCCACTTTTTACTCCATCAACTACCATATGTCATTTGGCTAATTTTTTTTTCTTCTATACTTTGGCTACTTCACCAATTTTTTTCGTTTAATACTTTGGTTACTTTAAATGGAAAAAAAAATGGACATGTGGCAGGCAGAGAGCATAAAATGGAACAACCATGTTGGTATACAGGATTTTATTTATTTACTTTTTTATAAGTAATAAACTTCATTGAAAATTGAAAAAAAATACAAAGAAAACAAGGCACACAGGCAGTGTGCAATAGATAGAGACAACAGAAAATATAAACTAAATAACAATGAAAATAACAAAATCAAGCAAATCAGGCAGAGAATTAAACGTCAGAACACCCGAAGCATTTGCCCATTCAAACAAAGTCTGAAAAGCTTCAACTCATGAATCGATCTTTCATTTCCTTGGAAGGTATGCTCATTCCTTTCCCTCCAAATAACCCACATAAGACAATAAGGGATCATACTCCAAAGCACCTAAGTTCTGTCTGTTGAACTTGCCTGCCCAACTAGCTAAAAGTTCCAAAACATAACGCAGCATGACCCAATGAACCCCAAATAGTGAACACATCATATTCCACAACTAGTGAGCTACAGGGCAATGTACGAGTAAGTAATCAATAATCTCCCCATTCCTCTTCCACATACAACTCCAATCCACCACAACCACTTGTTGCCTTTGTAGATTATAAAATGTCAAAATTTGTCCCAAAGCTGCTGTCCAAAGAGAAACTAACCTTTGTAGGCATTTTTATTCGTTTAGTAATATGAATAATAAGATTATGCTCTAATATTACTGTATGGGTTTCACCTACCACTCACAGAAGCATAAGGGCAATAAGCAGATTATGAAAGTAAAGACAAGCAAGAATCAAGCCGCCTTACTGGTAAATAGCTCTCCTAATAAGAGATCTATGTAGCAAAACATGATGATTGGGAAAGCATGTGATTTAAACAAGTAATTTGGAAGATAACATTTATCTTTTCACTTTATTATAGAACAGTTCAAGAGGCTTTCACACCACAAGATCAAAATAAATCAACCAAAATATCTTCAGCATTGAGCATATTCTACATGTAACAAGAGTCCATCCAGTTATGAAGCCTAAAACCTCTAGGCATTTGGGCTACTGAAACTATAGGTGGTGCTGTGAGTATATAACCTCAGTAATTTGGTTTTCTTTTGCTATGAGAGGAGGGGAAATTGCACCGACTACCAGTCGTTCAAAAATTAAAACAAGGCCATGGCTGGTAGCACATGAATTCGCCTCCTGTACTAGAACTTTCTTTTTAACAGGAAAGACAATAGAAAAAGAGGGTGGGGTTAGAGTAAAAAAGGACCACAAACAATTTAGGCATTCACTAAAGGTTTGTTTGTTTTGCTAGGGACTTTTTCTCCAAAAAGCAAATTATAAATCCCAGATGCTGCTAAACAACTTAACAACTCATGGGAGCAATTTAAATAGAAAATTAATTGCTCAGGCCTCAGCTAAGATGGCAACAAAGGGTTATGGTTTTGTTCGACTTTTGTCATACATATATATTATACAAAAATTGGGTGTGTACATAGGTGTACAGCTACAGCCCATGCATGTTCTGCCAATAGATTTAACATGCAAACCATTGTTATTGATTCCGTTCCGTTCCTGCCGGAACGGCTGGAATTTTTCGTACCGGAATACTCACGTTCCACCTCGGGTCAAATTCCAGGTCATTCCGGTCCATTCCGGCCATTCCGGTCAATTCCGGCCAATTCCGGCCGAGATGCAAATTCCGGCCGGTACCGAATTTGGCCTATTATTAAAAAAAAAAAAAGAAAAAAAAAAGAGTAAAGGTCCAATGGGTGTTGGTAGTTCTTGGGAGTTCTTTTGATGATGAATTTGATCATTCTCTCATGGATGATTATGAGGAGGAGGAGTAAATCTTGTATTTTTTTATATTTAGTTATTGTCTTGTAAATCTTCTTATTGTGTGATGTTATATTGATGTTTAAGACTTAAGAGTTAAGACTAAATGATTTGTATTATTTGATATTTAGTTATTTATTTATTAGAATTGACAATTTTATGTTCAACAAGGATATATATAAATTATTTTTTAAGAATTTCTTATTGTGTGATGTTATATTGATGTTTAAGACTTAAGAGTTAAGACTAAATGATTTGTATTATTTGATATTTAGTTATTTATTTATTAGAATTGACAATTTTATGTTCAACAAGGATATATATAAATTATTTTTTAAGAACCCCGAAACACCCTGAAACGGTACGCCGAAATCGGCCGGTACCGAAATATTCCATTCCACTGGACAAACCGAAACGGGGACCGAAACGGTATTAATAACAATGATGCAAACCATTGATGGCAGTGTCATGCACCTTAAAATATGACTAGAAATTATATCCCAAAATCAGATGCATAGAATTGATATAACAAACACCATGGGATGAGGGCAGAGAGGAGTGGGAATTTTCCTCAATATGCTGAGACCACCTTTTAGATTACTATTACACCCTCTAAATAAATGAACTTTGGAATACAAGGAGAACATGGAGGGTGAACCAATCAATAAAAAAAGAACATGGAGGGGTGAAAAAAACCTACCTTCAGCCCACTTCTCTTTATGTGGTAGTATAAACACCAACTTCAAATTCCTAATAAGAAAATTTTTCAAGGCTAACCAAACATTGACACTAAGTAGGGAGGTGCAAGCAAAGCAACAAACTTGCCTATTGTTTCTAAGAGCAACCAAGCTTGCAACAACATCAGCAGAAAGGGCATATATTGGGCCATAAGCATGAAGAAAGTACTCCTTTCCAAGCAAATAGGATAGTGGCTCGTACCTGCATAATTTAACCGAATTGATCAAAACTTAATGATTAAAAAAAAAGGGAAAAGAAAACGTAAAAAACAGATAGTTTTTCTGTTAATTATTAAACACCTTAACTTTGCCCAATTCTATTGCCACTATTTATAAGTTTTCAAACAAAATTCAATGTGTCTAGATGTGAGATAGGAAAGAATGCATCTAGATGTGAGACATTTGCAATTGACTATTTTGGCCTCTTTGATGTAGTTCATCCGTTCAAGGTTAGAACAGTACCAGCCCAACACAGCAAGGTGAAAGATTAGCATCATTAAGTTAATATCATTGTTTTTTTAAGTAAGTTTTGCAAGGTAAAAACGAGGGGGAGATTCATACTACTGTCAAAGAGAAGAAAAAAATCTTCAGAAAGTGGGATTTTATGATCTAATAAAAAATCAAACCTATTTAAATGTTCCAGCTATCCTCGCCAGCTGCCTTCTCATCGGTCTCGCCGGCTTCATCTTTGGACTCGCTGCGCTCCTCAGCGCGCCACAAAAATGCGCGAACGCCGAGCCAAGATCGATCCGAGTCGTCTGGGAGCGAGTTGGAGACGGAGTCGTCAGCGATGGCGATGGAGCTGGAATTGGCGTAGATCCGAGGAGGAGAAGGAGGCAGAAGGTGATGGGTTTCGTCGGCATTCAGACCGGGTTCGGATCCGTGGGACGCAGGCGCTCTTTGCGCCAGACTTGGATGCCATCCGATCCCCAATCTCTTCAACGGTCAGTATATCGATTTTTTTTTTTCTTAACCATGTATTTGTTTAATTCAGTATTGAATTTGAAAAATGGCTTTGCAGATTGGAAGAAGCAACTGGATTGACATTCAGGTTTGTGATTGGTAAAACCAATGATAAATCAAAGATGTTAGAACTAAAGAAAGAAGTTGCAGAATATGATGATTTCTTGCTATTGGATATTGAAGAGGAGTATAGTAAACTTCCCTACAAAACGTACGTTGCTGCTCTTTCTGCTCATAATAAATATATCTTCTGCTTCTAATTAATTTGCTTCTTTACAAATCAAAACTTTGCAGATTAGCTTACTTTAAAGCTGCATATGCACTTTTTGATGCTGACTTTTACGTTAAGGCAGACGACGACATATATTTAAGGCCAGGTGAATATATTGAAAATCTTCAATGTGTTTCTAAGTTTTCTTTCAAAGAATTTTTTTTTTTTTTTTTTTTTTTTTTTGGCATTCATTTAATTAGCTTCCACTAATTGTTAGATCGCCTATCACTGCTGTTGGTCAAAGAGCGGTCTCATTCGCAGACCTACCTTGGGTGCATGAAAAAGGGTCCTGTTTTTACAGACCCTAAACTCAAATGGTTAGTCCTGTTTCTTTATTCGAGGCCCTTGATTTCTTCCATTTTCATTTCTCTACATTTTGACTTTACTAAGATGAGTTGCATTGGAAACTAGATTATTGATGCTAATTTATCAACTTAGAGATGATTTTCAATTGTAATTGGGTATGCTCCAGCTCCATTTATGAAGATATTGGATTAAAAAGGATAAAGAAAAGAAAGAAATGATTATATGATTTTAGCTTAATGATAACCCTAAGAAGTAAGAGGTCAAGTTTTGGTGCGATAGCAAATGCCTTCCATCAAAAGCAACAAATTGTAGATTTGAGTCCACAAATCAGCCTACCCTACAAAAGTGGGAGTTTTATGCAATGGGTATGACCTTTTTATAATCCTAGGGAGTAGTCAAATTGGTTGGGGACCACATCTCATGAAGTAGAGGGTCTTTTATCTACTACCCCTGCTTTTGTTCTATTCATTCATTGAATTTAATATGTTGATTAAGGTAAAGTTCCATAAAAACTCCCACCTCTTTGAAGTATCATGAACAGGTCCCTTAGGTTGAGCCCCCCTTTCAAGGAAATATAGAANGGGCGAAAGAGGCGAGATCGAAATTCATAATATTGGTAACTGCCACAGTGGCAGTAAAGAGAAAAAGAAAGGAGGAGGAGGAGGAGGAGGAAAGCTTGTCCGAAGTCGGTGAGTGATTTGTTTTATTTGATTCCATGAAACCCAACCCGTAGACTAGACTAGACTAGACTAGACTAGATATTAGCATCAGCATGCCTTCATCGCCCAAGTTGTTCCACGCCCAGAACCGCCCTTCGCCGGCCTCCCCGCGCAGATCGACGGTCCTTATCCTCGCCAGCTGCCTTCTCATCGGTCTCGCCGGCTTCATCTTTGGACTCGCTGCGCTCCTCAGCGCGCCACAAAAATGCGCGAACGCCGAGCCAAGATCGATCCGAGTCGTCTGGGAGCGAGTTGGAGACGGAGTCGTCAGCGATGGCGATGGAGCTGGAATTGGCGTAGATCCGAGGAGGAGAAGGAGGCAGAAGGTGATGGGTTTCGTCGGCATTCAGACCGGGTTCGGATCCGTGGGACGCAGGCGCTCTTTGCGCCAGACTTGGATGCCATCCGATCCCCAATCTCTTCAACGGTCAGTATATCGATTTTTTTTTTTCTTAACCATGTATTTGTTTAATTCAGTATTGAATTTGAAAAATGGCTTTGCAGATTGGAAGAAGCAACTGGATTGACATTCAGGTTTGTGATTGGTAAAACCAATGATAAATCAAAGATGTTAGAACTAAAGAAAGAAGTTGCAGAATATGATGATTTCTTGCTATTGGATATTGAAGAGGAGTATAGTAAACTTCCCTACAAAACGTACGTTGCTGCTCTTTCTGCTCATAATAAATATATCTTCTGCTTCTAATTAATTTGCTTCTTTACAAATCAAAACTTTGCAGATTAGCTTACTTTAAAGCTGCATATGCACTTTTTGATGCTGACTTTTACGTTAAGGCAGACGACGACATATATTTAAGGCCAGGTGAATATATTGAAAATCTTCAATTGAATTTCGATCTCGCCTCTTTCGCCCCCCTTTTTTTTTTTTTTTTTCCGATTCTTTTATTACTCACTCTAAACTCTAAACATTTTTTTTTTTTTAAGACAAAACTCTAAACAGTACTTTACACTAATAATATTCACTATTCACAGACCACAACACTTATTAAATTCACAAGTTTTTGTTGAGTTCACCACTACCATCGCAATTAACCATCTTAACAATTAAAATATTTTATGATTTTTATTTATGTTAGAGTTTTCATTGAATTAACATTTTTACAATAATTTCACTGCAAATTTTTAAAAGAATAAATTGTTATCGATTTTAATCTGATCCTCATTAACATAATATTTTTATCTACTAATAGACTAATAACAATTTGCAATTTAGAATTTATTTTGAAAATACTGTGAATTAACATTACTTAAAGTGATTATGAATAAGAATTTTAAATAATTAGTACTTCAAATGTATGGATAATTGTCCTTCAATAGAATATAATTGTATGTATGATATTAATCACATGCTAAATTTAATAAAACACATGACTTTTACATGCAGCAATTTCTTAAAATCTATAATATTTTAACTTTTACCTTTTTTTTTTTATAGATTTTAACTTTTACCTTTATGTATTCCTAACTAATTTTCCTTCAATTTTCAAATAGTATTTAAAAAAAAAAAAAAAAATCTTGCTGGTTGTTACATGTATATTTAGACTATATTTTACATGCAATCAAACACTTAAAAATGAGAAAATATTTTACGGAAAATATTGTATATCGAAACAAACAAAGCGTTAACTACAATAAGATTCTCACCCAAAAATAAAAAAAAAATAAAAAACTTTGTATAATGTATGTCCTAACCTATTTTTTAAATATAAAATATAATATTTATTTCATAGCTTCTAAGACGTGAACAACTTACCTTACGTTTTCCAGTCTCTCTTTGTCTCTCAAATCGTTTCCTACCATTCGAAGACTAATGTTTAACAAATACGAGATTGACTTTTCACCAACTTGGAAACCTAGGCAGCTACAGGAATTTTTTTCTAAAGAGGTTAATATAAAGATATATCTTGAGTAAGAGATGTATCTTGCACTCTACGAAGATTTCTTCTTATAAATTTGTCCATAGTATATACTAGCAAAAAAATAAATGATAAACTATAAATTTATTTGATATATTTTTTCTTAATACAATAAACATATTAATTATTTTCATTAAGTGAACTTTAATTATTACTACTTAAAATAATTTTATTTATTAGGTTAGGAAAATTATATGTTTATATTGTACTATCAATGTAAGATTTACATTGTAAATTAAATAAATGTGTACAATATTGTACAAATTTGTAAAAATGTACATTACACATTTGTTTAGAGACAATATAAATCTTAAATTGATAGTACAATGTAAACTAAGAATTTTCTATTAGTTTATTTCAAATTTGTTAGGATCTAAATTGGTTTTTTTTTTTTTTTTTAAGTTTAAAATGAACAAATTTTTACTTTTGTTGTTAGATTTTTATGTTTTCGTGTTTAAAAAGATTATGATATCGTTAAGAATATCATATTTAATCTTATTTCAACAAGACTTTAAAAAGTTTTAGGGTTAGGGCGTTCAAATTTTCATTTTAGGGTTCAAGTCTTCAAGAGGGAACTCCAGACACATATACACATATACACCTAACAATAAGTAAATAAAAGGTCCAATATTCACCAATATCAGGCTATGCAAAGTTATGTTTGTATCAGCTCATACAAAAATTTCTGTCTATTTTTGCATAAGAACTTTTTTTTTTTTTGCATGCTCACTTTTCAAAACACCTCACATCAAATTATCAATTTTAAAATATTTACACTACATTTCATTAAAATATCAATTTTTCTTTTTCTTTTTTTAATTGTTTTTCTTTCTTTACACACAAAAATCATCATCTACTCTTTTCCTTCGTTCTCGGGACATATAAAGAAAAAAAAAAATGCAAAATGAATAGTGTCATTATAAATTTATACCGTTACTGTAACAAATTTGTAAATTTACACAATTATATATCGACTAATGTGAGTCATTTTTAGACAAAACTATGTAAATTTTACACTTTTTTCTATTATACACCCACTAATGTGAGTGCTCTAACTGTATGAATTTACACTAGCACTATTCATTTTACATTTATTTTTTATTCTTTCTTTATGTATTTTGACGATGAAGAAAGAGAGTAATTTATACCGTTACTGTAACAAATTTGTAAATTTACACAATTATATATCGACTAATGTGAGTCATTTTTAGACAAAACTACGAAAATTTTACACTTTTTTCTATTATACACCCACTAATGTGAGTGCTCTAACTGTATAAATTTACACTAGCACTATTCATTTTGCATTTATTTTTTATTCTTTCTTTATGTATTTTGACGATGAAGAAAGAGAGTAAATTGTAGTTGTTGTGTGTAAAGAAAGAGAAATAATTTTTAAAAAAATCAAGAAAATTTGATATTTTAACAAAATGTAGTGTAAATAGATAATCTAACATGGGCATTTTAAAAAATGAGTACGTAAAATAGAAAATGTAGATTCTTGTGTTAAAATAAACAAAAAAAATTTATACATGCTAATGTGAATGCTCTCCATTTGGTATTGTTGTAGAGTTTTAATCCATAGAGCTTTTACTATTTCAACAAAAAAAAAAAAAAATCCATAGAAATTTTATAATAAAGAGATTTAACTCATATTAAGAGCTTTATTGTTTAGAGTATTTAACAAAGGACCTATGTTCGAATCTTTACTCTATCAGAAAGAAACTCATCAATGTCTTGACCTAAAGTTAAAGAGCAATTATAGTTAAACAGACTATAAATTCAAATCTTATTATATCTATAAAAAATTAAATATAAAAAAAAGTTCACAAGTACTAAAATTACAGGCTCATCCATGCAACGAACGAGTATTAAATCTACAGGCTCATCCCTACAGATGACGAGCATCCAATCCACATGGTCATCCATGAGAGGACGATCATACAACATTAATAGCATAGTCATAAATGGTTTCGTAATCGACGACCTCCAACGGTCAGAAATGCCAACCATGAGCCAGTTAAGCCTCATTTAAGCTAAGGAATACGTTACAAAAGTAGCCAAGAAGATAGCCATTAAGAGGCTACCATCAGTTATACTCATAATAAGCCTCCCAATAGCTGTATTAAGGCTATAAATAAGCCACCAAGCAATAGGAGAAAGGTACACAGATTCAAACATACAGAATTACATTCTGATTCTCTAAAAGATATTGAGAATTCAACTGACTTAATCATCAAAGAACTGTTGGCTAACGCCACTCCAATGCCTTTCTCTCTCATCTTTGCAGGGAATATTACCTCATCATAGCTCAAACAAGGTCATTGACTGACGACCATTTTTGGCTTCATTAGTTTGGCGCCATCTGTGGGAAACATAGATCTAAATCATTCAGATTTTCGTAGCTCTACCATTCAAACAACCCAATGGATCCAAGTTCATCAAACTCATTTGATCCAATGTAGATGACCCAGCAAATACAAATGTTGGCAGCAAGTGTTGAAGAATTAACCAAACAGAACGAAGAGTTGAGGCAGTGCCTCTCTCAGGAGAATAGTATCATGCCTCCTCGCCAATGTAACTAGAACAACAATGACATGGAAGGTCATAGCCCATGAACCAATAATAGGGAAGAAAGTTCCAGGCAAACAGAGCAATCCAATTCCAAGTGAACAAGGTAGTCCAATCGAAACAATGACGAGCTTTTGAAGAGCATGAGGAAAGAGATGAACGAATGAAAAATTCCTTGAAAGGAAAGTCATCCAAGAACCTAGACGGAACGATCAAAAGAACAAACTCTCCATTCACTAGCGAGGTCTTAGAGTGCCCTCTCCCATCGAAGTTTCAACTCCCCCAATTGGAGACTTATAACGAGCATACAAATCCACGAGACCACATAGAGTCTTTCAAGACATTGTTGAACCTTTAGCGGAAACTCGATGAAGTGATGTGTAGATCCTTCCCAACAACTCTCAAAGGAGCTGCTCGAGTTTGGTTCAGCAAGTCAGCATCATCTTCGATCGCAAATTTCGAACAACTAGGTGATTCCTTTGTATGGAATTTTATCAATGGCCAAAGACACAAAAGGCTAACTTTGCATCTACTAACAATAAAATAGCAAGAAGAGGAAACTTTGAGGTCTTACATGAAGCGTTTCACCCAAGCAATCCTGGAGATAGACGAAGCTGATGACCAAGTTCAACTGACAGCCTTCCAGGCTAGCTTGATAACCAAGAACTTCATCTTTTCGTTAGCCAAGACCCCAGCGACTTCAATGATAGACCCTTTGTTCAAAGCCCAAAAGTACATGAACGGAGAGAATGCATTAATAGCAAAGGGGATAGATGGTAAGCGAAAAATGGAAGCAATTGATGAGCCCTAACACAAAAAGAAGGAGAAGAAGGATCATTCCCCCAATCGAAAGAATCACAACGAAAGTACACAAGCCCATACAATATCGTCATCAAGTATTTCAGAAGAGGAACTTATTACCTCAAATCACTCAACGGCAAATAGTCACCTCGTCCATGGAATGTAGAGCATCTCAAGAGGTATTATTTCTAGTTAGATGATGTTTTCAATTTTCTTTTATCAATTTGTTTTGTAAGCAGGAATGAATAAGAGGACAATTTCCCCCACATGAATAAATGTCGTTCTCTTGGAAAATCTAAAAGTCTTATTTACTATACAAAAGACAAATTTTTTTCAAGAAGAAAGCCCATCATTGAAGTCCAACGAGTGAAACCAAGTAGACGATGAAAATCTCAATAAGAGTAAAATTGTCACATAAGGTTAAATTCAAACAAGTAAAATCATATTGACGACAAAATTATTAAAATGAGAGTAAGTCATATGATTCAATTCACAAGGTTAAATCCAACAAGTACAATGATAATGACGATTAAATTCTCAAAGCGAGAGTAAGTCATATGATTAAGTTTATAAGGTTAAAAACCGGCGAGTACAATTATAATGACGATTAAATTCTCAATGCGAGAGTAAGTCATATGATTAAATTCATAAGGTTAAAAACCGATGAGTACATCATAATGGCAATTAAATTCTCAAAGCCAGAGTAAGTCATATGATTAAATCCATAAGGTTAAAAACCAACAAGTACAATCATAATGATGATTAAATTCTCAAAGCAAGAGTAAGTCATATGATTAAATTCATAAGGTTAAAAACCGACGAGTACAATCATAATGACGAATTAAATTCTCAAAGCAAGAGTAAGTCACATGATTAAATATGCATGGTTAAAAACTAACGAGTACGATCACAATGACAATCAAATTCTCAAAGCGAGAGTAAGTCATATGATTAAACTCACAAGGTTAAAAACCAACGGGTAAAATCGTGTTGATGATAAAATTCTCATCACGAAAGTAAAAGCCACGTGAGTAAACCCACAAGGTTAAAATCAACGAGAAAAATCTCATTGACAACAAAACATTCTCAACACGAGAGTAAGTCATGTGATCAAACTCGTAAGATTAAAACCTATGAACAAAATCATATAAACGGCTCAATTCTCAAAATAAGAATAAATTTGAATGATTAAAGTCACAAGTATAAAAACCAAAAGGCATAACTATTTCAATGAAATTCTCAAAGAAGCAGGCAAGATCAACAATATCAACAAATCAAAAGTTCTACCTAATTATCAAGATTAGCAAGAAATATGTGATATAAATGGCATCCAAAAATACGAGTCTTCGTCAAAACAAGTGTAAATCATTAATATTCCTATAGTTGTCCAAAAGGTCAATGCAGCAATTAGGGGGTAACTGACGAGTACTAAAATTACAGGCTCGTCTATGCAATAGACGAGTATTAAATCTACAGGCTCATCCTTACCGATGACGAGCATCCAATCCACAAGCTCATCCATGAGAGGAAGAGCACACTGCATTAATGGCGCAATCATAAATGGTTTCATAATCGACAAGCTCCAACGGTCAGAAAGGCCAACCATGAGCTAGTTAAGCCTTATTTAAGTTCAGACATACATTACAAAAGACAGCCAAGCAAACCATTAAGAGTTTGTCATTAGTTACACTCATAATAAGCCTCCCAACAGCTGTACTAAGGCTATAAATAGGCCACCAAGCAGCAGGAGAAAGGTACACAGATTCAAACATACAAAATTACATTCTGATTCTCTAAGAGATATTGAGAATTTTACTAACTTAATCGTCAGAGAATCGTTGGCTAACACCACTCCAGTGTCTTTCTCTCTCATCTTTGTAGGGAACGTTACCTCTTCATTACTCAGACGAGGTCATTGACTGACAACCGTTTTTGGCTTTATTAAAAGTGTTTTGTATTTTCATATTTGAACCCAATTCTCATATTTTATTAATCACTTGCAATGTCATCATCATCATTATCTATCTATCTATCTATATATATATATATATATGATCGAAACCTCTAATTTTTGGTTGACCTTTCCACAATTTTACACATTACCAATTTTTTTTAATTTTTAAATCTGATTTATTTCTTTCTATTAAAATTAATAAACTAATTAAAAAACCTCTCTTTCTTCCCCAAAAGCAAACCCGATATTTAATATATATATATATATATAAACCCAATCATAAAACTCTGAATCAAACCTCTCTCAAATGCAGACCCAAGCACTACCATGGGTGCCCCTCTCTCAAACGTAGACACAAGCTCGACCATGGGTGCCAACATTTTAAATCTTCGACCCGGCCCCCATATCAAATCATTCTCTCTAGGTATTTCTCAATTAATCTATGACTAATTTCTTTTCCTATTGTCTTCAATTAGGTTTTCTATCAATTTAGGAATTTCAATTCCTAACCCTTTTTTCATCGTTGGAACTACCATCAGTAAAGTTTTTTTTTTTCTTCTTTCTTAGATCTGGGTATGAGAACTTTGGTTGGAATGATTTTTATTTAGGTATTTGGATTACATTAGGTTTTGATTTGATTTTTTGGTTTCTCTCAAAAATTGTCTTTCTCAATTTAATTTACAATAAGCCTATTAAATTATATTTGCTTTTGTTATGTATTATATATTGCTACAATTGAATTTTTTTTTTTTTGGTTTTCATTAAAACATTGATTACAAATTCTCAATATAAAAAAACTAACCAATTTAGAATTCTGATATGTGACTATTTTTATTTAGTATTTTTAGTAATGGGTTTGTTTTGAATTTGTCTTTTGGATTTAAATCTTTCAATTTCTTTCTCTACAGAGATGATGTGGATTCTTTCTACAATCTATAGTCTCTAATTTCGTTAAAGCAGAGGCAGAGGTATTAATTTATTTTCCTAATATTCTCTTCATTTATGGTTTGTTGTCAATTTAGGAATTTCAACTCATAACCCTTTTCCTCTCTTATCTATTGAAATTAGGGGAAACACCCGCCAAATGAAATCCTACATGAGTTTTAATGGTTAGTAATCCGACTTAATCACTTCACTTTAATTGTCGAGTTTTGTTTTCCCTCTTACCTGCTATGTTATTTGTGAGGAGGATTGAAATGGTTGGATTTTGAAATCTAAAAGTATAATGTTCTTTATACAAAATAAAATGTTCAATGTTAAATATTGTATTCAAAAGTAAAATGTTCTCTAACTCATAGAACCTAACCTCCATCAAAGCTCTACTGACTACAATGCTGAATAGAAAACGTTTTTGGATGAAGTACAGTTTGTCTTCTTTTCTTGGTTTGTTTGGAATTAAATTTTTTGTAGTCTAAGATAACCTGGATTTTTTTTTTTGGTGTGTGTGTAGGAATTACAAACTTTTTTAGGCAAAGATACATATATTTATTGAAGTTTGTACAATCTCCAGTTACAGCTATAACTCCTATGTTGTTAGTAGTAAACTTTAGACTGTTTTCAATTAACTAGTAGAACATTAGCAAATACGTTATTTGTGCTTGATGAGATGTATACATATTGATTATGATTTTCATGTTGCAGAATGATTAATAGATTTGAAAAAGACACAAAAAAAAAAAAAAAAGATTCGTGGGAGCCACTGAATGGAAGGAAAAATCCTTAAATTTGCTTCAAATATTGCTACATTTGGATGATTTAAAAGTTATATAGGCATGGCTTTATGCATAAATGTGTGGTGTTTCTTTTGTTGCTTTTACGTGTTGACCTTTGAGTTTTTTGAGTAAATGATCTATTGGTTTTTTCTCATATGTATGTGTGTTTTTTGATGTGCTATATGTGTGCCAATCTAAGACACAGACATTGCATTATGTTAATCTTTGTCGGGGGTGATTTTTTTTGCGCATAGCCACGTGTCTTCTGCTGGGGGTGTAACTTTGCTAAACCCGGATTTGTTTTGGGGACTTCAGCCCGGAACTCAACATTGGGCCGCATAGACCAATGGCTTCCAGTGTATTTTTAAGCCTACAAAATAGATAAAGCCCAAAGTCTTAGAATCATGATAATGATTGAAATAAATAAATAATATGCTTAGTATGACAGCTTTGATTAAACTATTAGTTGAACATCATTATTATGTTTATTAAGTGACGTTCAATATTAGAAAGTAATTAATTAGGTGTCATATGTCCAGTAATGGGATGAGTCCAATAGTCCATATCCAATTGTGGTTCATGGTTCATGTTCAACATAATAAGGTATGTCCAGCAATGGTCCATGTCCAAATAATATATGTCTAATGGTAGTTCATTTCCAAAAAATATATGTGCAACGGTGGTAGATCGATTTATTAATATGTATGTTTATTAGTGAAGTATTAGTGAGAACATGTTTATTAAATAGTGAGATAATATTAAAGTAACTTGCATCCAGCGGTACAATAACAATGAATTAACATGTACTTAATAATGTAATCTTGAATATAGATAGATTTTCACTTATCTTGACAGTTTGTAGCTCTAGCTGTAGAACAACAGTGGATTTATGACATTTCAGCAATACGATAAAATGAGTCCAGCGGTACAATATGATATTGTGAGTCTTTCTATGGTGACTTCATGATTGAAGGGGAAAAATGGATGCAACTGGAGGGAGAGAGAATATGTCCAGCCGTGTGCATAGGTTGGTTAAGTTTAACCCCTTTCATCTTGCACTTAAATGACTTTCCCCATGTAATGCTCTTTTAGTTTTTAGTCAAATATGAGTGATGTTTCCTTCCATGAGAATAACTTTTAGTATTATAAGTTTTTGCCTTTCATAAGAAGGGCTTTTAGCATTATAAATATATGTCTTCTATAAGAAATGGCTTTTAGAAATAAGTTCTTGGAAGAGTGTTTGATATGTTTTAAGATGTGTGGAGATGGTAAGAAATATGTATATATATATATATATTGTGATATATGGTGTTTGTAATATGTATAAGAATTATATGTAGATACTTTGTTGGACATGAATCTTGTATATGTATACTTTGTGAGACATGGAGTTTAAAGATATATAAGAAGTATGTATGGGTATTTTGTGAAGAATGAGATGGAGATGTGTATTTGGGCAACAAAATGATGAAGTTTTAGAATATTAAAGTGTGGGAGAGATGGATAGTGTGTAATGGTGTGGTGTAATAGGTGTGATATAATAGTGTTATCTAAGAAGAGATATTTTTGTAATGGAGATGGAGAAGTATGAAAATGTGTATGTGGCAACAAAATGAATTAAGTTTCAAAATAAGGGAGTGAGAGAGGGATGGATGGTGTCCTCTAATATGTGTGGCTTGGTCCTCTTTATATAGAGCCAAGAATGTAACTAGATTAGAATTAGTTGAAGGGAAATTTAGCAAATAAGAAAAAGTCTTTGACAAAGTAAGTGGTTTCATTAGTGGTTTTTTTTTTTTTTAGCCAAAAGAAGAAAGTCTGAGACTTTAGTGGTGTTGGAGCTGCTATTACAACTAGATGATGTCATCTGAATGACATCTTTTACTTGGAGGAAAATACTTGGCATTAAATTCATGGTTTGGCTAAAAATGGTAAGATAATCTTTATGGGATCCTTCTATTTCTTTGGATATGACAACAAGTTGCTGGGATTGGGCATTATTGGGCAAGTGATGTCATTTTAGGACATATATCTACCTGCTGGAGCCACTGCAGTTTCTACTGGAGCTGTTGTAACTTCTATAAAAGCTGTTACAGCTTTTGCTGGAGCTGTTGCAGCTTCCGCTGGAGCTATTGTTGGTATTTTTGGCTAAGTTTCCATTTTTGGAAAAATTATATGTTTAGTCCATATATAATTTTGGTGAGTAATAGACTAATTGGTTAATATTTGATGAAGTTTTAGAGATGTAATTATGGTCTTTTTGTATTTTAACCAAATCTTGGAGAGTAAGGAGAGCATTTAATGCTAGATATGAGATATCAATATATATTTAGCCATGTGCTTGGAATTGATTTAGATGATAATAATATAACTTATATGAAATACTATAATTACATTTTTAAACTTATATCATATGATGAACATTAATTTTTTATGTAAAGAGCATGGGGAGATTTATCATTTTGAGTGTTATGTGATATGAGAGGCTTACCAAATGTTACTTATTGCACACTGACCCGTCAGAGTTCAGAGAATTGGGGAAGACTTGCCAAGCAACACACTTTCCTTTATCAACTTTGAATCACTGGAGCTTTACTGAACATACTTCTTGGCCCTCCAAACCATGACTCCCAAAATTCCCCCAATGAGACTTATGAGCTTGGATCATAAGTTGAAAATGAGATATTGTGCCATGAGCTCAAACTATGGGCTTTGATGAGATTATATCGCCATGAGTTTTGGACCATGGGCTTCAGCGTTATTTTGTGAATATGGACTCTTTTGGGCTTTAAAAGATATTTTCCCAAAAATGCATGATAGTGTTGACGTGATGTGGGTCGCCAATGAAATGAAGCCATGTGGTGTGAAAAATTTGTCCTCAACATTCAGCCCCTCGAGTGCATGGGCTTACTTTTCAAGGGCTTGTCTTACGAGGGCTTGTTTTGCAAGGGCATGCATGAGTGAAGATGTTTCTTGAAGGCTTTGTACATGAGCGAATCTAATGTTGTTGGCTGCTAGAGATGATGGCTAATAGTACTATTAGAGTAGTAAAATAGGCGTTGTTGGACATGTGGGCTGCATTGGCTATCTCATAGGTACAACGATAATAGATTAATGTAGCTAAAACTTCCATAGATGAAGTAGTAGCTTTGTTGATCAATACCCAATTCTAGCCCCCAGAAATGGAATATTTGGTTTAATGAATCAAGCACTCAAGTGTGTAGAGGCGTTGGATAAGCATATATGGGTGATGTGGGAAGCAACTTGACAAGTTCAATGGTAGAATCTTGGCACTTTGATGTTTGAAATGGCTCAGACACTTGTGGTAATGGTCTTGTATAATGATGTTTTGCTTGAATATGCTTGATTAGTAGAAGTTTGACTGTTGGAGGTGTTTGTATAGACTGCAATACCGCTGGTATTCTGAACATGAGCAACTAGAATTCTGGTTTGGATGTAACCACTAGATTCCTTTGCGAACTAGGACATGGCGTATCTAGCAGTTGAGACGATCAAATTTTTTTTTTTTTTTTAGGTAGCAAAGAGATAGTTGTGATCTTCCAGCCATAAGGAGCTTGTTTTGTTTGTCCAGGCAGGCTGCTAGATATATGTTTAGTTACCGCTGGAGTAATCTTTTCTTGATTTGAATAAATGTTCCTCATTCCTTGGCGGCTTTGTGACTTGCTGAATGTATTAATGGTTGTTGAGTAGATGATGATAATTGAAAGCATCAGATCTCCATCTCTTTGTTGGATGCTCTTAGGAAGGTATGTCTGATATGAGTTCTAGCGGTAAAATAGTATGAGCTAGATTTATTGCAGGTATCACTGTTGAACCGCTGGTTATTTCTTCTTAACTGCATGAGCTTTGTTAATTAATTTGCCATGGGCTTGAACCATGGGTTTTGATTATGGGATTGAATTCTATTGATAAAATAACTTTGCCATGGACTTGAATCATAGGCTTTTAAAATATTGCCAAGTTGTATTGGGCTTTTGATAAGATATTGCCAAGCATTATTGGGCTTGGGCTTTGATAAATAATTTGCCATGGGCTTGAACCACGGGCTTTGATTATGGGATTGAATTCCATTGATAAAATAGTTTTGCCATAGACTTGAATTATGGGCTTTTATTATTTAGTGTAATTATAGAATAAATAATTACTCTAGTAATATAGTTTTCCATGGGCTTTTGACAAATGTGCGTCATGGGTTTGTAAAATAAATGTAATTTCCATAGGTCTCAAATATGAATTATATGGCCTTTATAGGTTAGTAGTAATACAAATTCATATTTCTCCATGGGCTTGGTGTATGTTTGTCATGGGTTTTGGAAAGATGAATAGTGTTACATAAGATAAATAGTTACTATGCTTTTATATAAATCTTGCGGTATAGATAAGTACATATATATGTTAGGAAATCTATGTTGTCAAATATTATTAGTTTTGGGCTTTTAGTAAGATATTTGAAATAATTTATTTGCCAAGTATTATTAGTCTTGGACTTTTAAGATTTTACGATAATGTTTGCCAAATGATATTGCACTTTTAAAATATTGCCAAATAGTATTGGGCTTCTAATAAAATGGTGCCAAGTATTATTGGTCTTGGGCTTTGATCGTTAATGGATAAATAATATAACATAAGATAAATAATTATAATTTTCATGATAATATATATATATATATATTTCTTACCATCTCCACACATCTTAAAATATATCAAACACTCTTTCAAGAACTTTTTTCTAAAAGCCCTTTCTCATGGAAGACATATATTTATAATGCTAAAAGCCCTTCTTATGAAAGGCAAAAACTTATAATACTAAAAGTCATTCTCATGGAAGGAAACATCACTCATATTTGACTAAAAACTAAAAGAGCATTACGTGGAGAAAGTCATTTAAGTGCATGATGAAAGGGGATAAACTTAACCAACCTATGCACACGACATAAATTCAATGTTTAGCAAGCATTTGAAATAATATATAAATCCATTATTAATATGCTTGCTAAACATTGAATTTATGATGCTTTGATATTGAGTACTTTTTCCTGTTATTATTTTTTTCAATATGCCTAGATAGCAAAGAGTTGATGAGAGAATCAAAAGTGTGTCCAACAAAGGTTACTAGAAGATCTAGGAAGCAAAACTAATTCCAAGCTCGCTATATTGGACAAAGGGAACTAAAATCTGTTCTAATTTGAAAGAGATCAGTGACTCAAATATATTGGCACCACACCAGATCCAAGATAAGGTTCTGAAGGATGGCTAGAAGAAGAATGAGAAGACTATATCTAGGTAATACTAACCATTATGCTCGCATCTGAATTGGTTATGAATAAATAGACAATCAAATTCTACAAGTTTGTAAGAAAATATTGTGGATATGAATGGGTTTCATAGTGGAGATAGTATTGAAAAGCCTCCTAACCCTCAAAATCTGACAACAGTCCTACAAGTTTTGCTTTATCTTCAAGTTCTACTTTATTTTGCTATTTAGGTTTTTTTTTAGCATATCCAATTTAGCTTAGCTTAATCGTCTGTTTGGTTGAATAATTATTTGGCTACCTAAAATGCCAGCCTTCTTTGTCTCCACTCAGCTTCCTGTTTTATTTTTTTTCCAAACCTTCTGCCTCTTTTGTACAAGTTCATGTCTTTTTCATAACTTTTATTCAGTTTTAGTTTCTATTTCAGTTTTAATTTAATAGTTGTTGTCAATTGGGTTTTAGTTTGAGTAATATTGATTTCTGAAGTCAATTTGGATTTTAAGAGTGCCATATGCACCCACGTATTTGTGAACTTGATTGCTTTTGTCTTTCTTCTCTAATTTAGATATGTCTCTCAACACTGCTAAAGCACTTCTCAAGATCCCTAAAAATCAAATTTTTTTTTTTGCCAACTCCTGTGAATTACATTTGGGTCTTAAAAATAAAAGTTTTATCTTTTTAAGCCTTGGTATTGAATTTGGGTTGTGAGTTTTGTATCGTAGTTGTTTTTATGGGTTAGTTGAATGGTGGGTTAGCATGCAAAGCCAAGATTAGCACCATTAAATAGGGACAATGTGCCATTGCCGAGGCTTTGCTACTGGATCCTATTCTGCTTTGCAGAGGGTCAGGCATTTGAAGTTGAATTTAATTTAGCGCAAGGGCATAGTGTTTACCCACCAAAAACATAAACATACTTTCAAACCATTAAATATTGAACCATCACTAGGTTTTATTCTGTTGTTCTGTTGGGAAAGTTTAATACATAGAACATTTATAAATATACTAAAAGTTGAACATTTATATGTCTGCAAATTACATTTACAAATATGCAGAGACAGTAAAGTGTGCAACTGAACCAGTTATCCACAGCCTTCACTTGCAATGTTGAGGCTATATTACTTGAAATAGAGATCAAGTCTATTGATGAAATAAAGAAGCAGTAGCAAAGTAGAAGAAGGCATAGCCATCGGTTTCCATTTTCAAACTTTAAAAAGTTACTTTACTTTTTACTAAAAGAACCCTTGCTTTATCTCATTTCTAACATCTTTTTACTAATTCTGCTATATGATTTTCATCAATAGAAGGCAATAGAACAACTTAATTTTATATGCACTCTTCTAAAAAAAATTTATATACACAATCTGTTTGATAAAATTCCTGAATGATATTTTGTTTGATTCTAAGATTCTTATATATGCAGAGTTGTCAGATGGAAGGGAAATAAGGAGGGTGGTCTTGGTAGGAGTAAAGTAATGCTCCCCGGTGAAATGCTGATGGAGGTTGAGATATTTCTTACAACTCAGGAACTTCCATTTATTTATTTTTTGAATTTATAATTCTGGACCTTGATTGATTACTGAAGTATTTTGTTTCTTTTAGAAGCACACAAACTCTTCAAGTAATTTTTTAAAACAAAAAATCACGATTTGTTTTTGTATTAATGTTATTATTTTGTGGGAGTGCTTCAGATCTTCTATGTTTGGATTGGATTTCAAAATTTGAAAATATAGGTTGCCTCAAGAAAAACTTTGACCAATCTCACCATATTTTGATTGATTTTTAGAAAATTGGAAGGCCATAAAAACTTTAACCAATCTCAACTGAATGCATGAGAATGCTTCAGATCTTCCTTATTCTCCTGAAAAGATGATACACATGGACATATATTGACTTTGAAATATTTGGCCAAGATTCAAGGCCGGATTGTTGGATGAACTGATCACCAATTTTCATGCACATGGTATCAAATAGAGCAATTTGCTCTAACAAATTCAATTATCTCTATACTCTTAAGAGGGCAAAGTTAAAGCTTGATGAACAATAAGAGGACAGTGGAGTTCTAAGTTGTTTGTAATTATTGTAATGTTTATGAGAAATTCATCTTTTGTGATTGTATGTTTGTTGTTGAGGACTTGAAGCAATCAGATGGGATTATATATTTATGGTTAGGATAGCCCTTATTCATAAGACACTACAATCATTTGGTTAATATACTCCAAATTAAGTTCCAAACTATGACTAATGTACTTTTGCAGAAATTGGTATAATGTACAAATGTGTTCCTATTTATTATTAATTTATTCACATTTATGCCTCAAAGTTGGACATCGATATTAATTTTGTTGCTTCATACAGGTACTCAAAATAGTGTCTACTATGTTGATAACTCTGAAGTTGAGGACAGGATATCAAATGCTCTGATTTAATGTCCAAAGGTCTTTTGAATTTTCACAAGATAATAAATCTTTTGAGTACTTAAAATGCCCTTTAGAGAAGGTAATTCTTTCATTCCTTTGACATAGAGCTTCTATAAAGATGGGGATGATCTTAGCACTTTCAATACAACACAGTAGTTTACCAAGTAATATTCCTACAATAATTTGATGTTTTTTTAGCTCTTAAGATTTAAATTTTAAGAGTAGACTGGCAAAATCTTTTGAAAACATCATAACTCTTTCACATGTTTCTCTTTTTTATTTTAGTGACTACGGCAGCCAAAACTGGATCAGTATTTTAACTTGCTGTCTCCTTTAAGACCTTGGCAAACATAGATCAAATGTTAGTGATTTATAATCAATATTTTGGTCTCTTTTGTATCAAAACCATGATGTCTTCTAGGAATCAATTTCATTAAATTATTAGTAGGTTATTCTACTAGAGTTCAAATTACTACTCAAAATGTCTAATTTTTTTTTTTTTTAATATACTTGCAGGTTGTTAATTCTGACCTTCACAATAAGGTCCACTCATGATTTGTATGTTCTAAATTGTAGAGGAAGATGAAGCCTTTAATGTACTATACTATATTGCTTTATTTTAGTAAACTCTCATAACAAAATAACACTTAACTTCTATTTCTTTCTCTCTCTTAGCTTTCAAGCCATTGTTGATAAGCAACTTCTATTCCTAACAATGTCACTCTCTCTTGTATGATTCTTGATATTTAAGTTGTCCAAAGTCATGCCTCCCAATTTATGAGATTGCTAATTGAGAGGAAAACAACTCTTTGCATGAGGGTAATATTGGTCAAGTTGTTGGTTATTGAAATTCTTAATAAAAGAAGGCAGCTTGGGTTTTGAAAAAGGTTTTCAAATTGGTTTACAATGAGTGAATAGTTTTGTATTATTGAAATAATTTGATTGTCTATTTAATTATAGATGTTTTTTTCCTAGATGTTTGTTCAGTGAACTATATTTTTTCCTCATGTATCATATAATATTATATATTGTGGTACATGTTATATACCCAATAGTTTTCTCGTGCATTGCACGAGTTAGCAACTAGTTAGAATAAGACTCTTTCATGTTCAATTTTTATGCTACCAAAAATAACTCTATAAAATATTTGAAAGTGACTTAATAAAATGCAAAGTAACGAGTATATAAAAGTAAATTTCTTATTTGAAAACCCACGACACAATAATATGGGAAGCACATGCAAAGATTTATTTCAATTTCCTTTTATTTCTTTCAAGTCATTAATTGTATTTTTATTTTGAGCAAGACTTATGTACAATACTTAGGTGATATTCCTTAGGTTCCCCTTTTAAAATTCTACCATATGGATTTTTTCTCATGGGATGGAAGTATATTTTTTAGTTAAGTAGCCACATGGCTAAATCTTAAGAGGAAAACATAAGAAACAGCACCTAAGGTATTGTACCTAAGTTTTGTCCTTTTATTTTAGCCCTAGTATTTAATAATAGGGTATTTTGTAATAAGTCATTAGAATTTCCTATGTAAGAAAAACTTTATGATGAATATCTGTCAATACTTTAGGACAAAAATCTCTACCCAAATCTCATTATAGTAATTTTCAAGATCAAAACATAAGGTGATGGAACAACACATTAATTGCACCATTTAAAGAAAAAAGAATGAATGTTCTAAGCCCACTCCAAAGTAGTCTACCAGCCAACCTCAAAAGATATAATGAAAGTTGTTCAACACTAAGGGTATGTTTGGTAACTGTTTTTTTTTTTTTCCTTATTTTCTGTTTTCAAAAATAATTTTCTATTTTTGAGAGTAAAAAATTTGTTTGATAACCCAAAATGGATAGAAAACAAAAACTGTTCTCAAAACTCAATTTGTAAAGGAAACTAAAAACATGCAAAAAGTAGTTTTCAGTTTCTAGTTTTCAGTTTCCGTTGCATGCTTCCTCTCCCTCATGTGAGAAAGAGGAAGCATGCAACAGAAACAGGGTAGATTTTCTCCTATCATAGAGCCTACAGAACAATCCTTTATACTGATTGAGTAATACTAGGGACATATAAAGTCTCATAACTTTTGCCACAACTCGCCAAGTGGTGAGTTGTGAGTGGTGGAGGTATGGACCCACCATTTGACATCCACCATTCACGGGACGAATTGTGGCAAAAGTTGTGGGACTTTATGTGTCCATAGCATTTTCCCTTTATACTCTGTGTAAGGCAGACTTGACAAGAGAGTAAAATATTATAGGGTGCAAATGACATGAAAATAGCATCTAATGAGTGTACTTCTAATCAACCCTTTATGGAGCATGAGGTTAGACCATTTAAAGAAGTGGACAAGACTAATACAATGGTGCTTTCTGTAGCTCAAGAAAATATTGTCTCATTTGCAACCCTAATTCCACGCTTCAATTTTGTAATTCTAAATGGATTTAATGATGTGATGGAATACAATGCTTTTTTTGTTCTAGTGTTCACCAAAGTGATTGAAGAATTGGTGCTAGTATCCAGTATCAGAATTCTAATCTTTACCCACTTCAAAACTCAAGGTCACAGTGTCAAGCATTCTTCAACTAAGGGAGAATGATGTAGGAAGGGCAAACAAAGATTTACTTTACTTTTGTCTTATTTCCTTTTAGCCATCAACTATATTTTTATTCTAGGCCATAGTTTTTAATTTGGCTAATTAGTATTTTCTTTTCAAGTCTAGGGTTTTTTTTTTTTTTTTTTTTTTTTTTGTGTAATAAGTCATTAGGGTTTCCTTTTTTTTTTTTTTTTTTTTTTTTTTTTTGGTGTAATAAGTCATTAGGGTTTCCTTTGACAATTAGAATTAGGGTTTAGTACTGTTGACACCTCATTTTGCAACCCGCATTTAATCTCATATGGAGAGTAAAATGGTAATTTCACCTTGGAAATAGGAATCTTAATTCTGGCCATTAGATTCTTAATCTCATTTCATCAAAATGATCTTAATGTTGTAACGATCAAATTGATTGGTCATAAGCCCTAATCAGACCATCAGATTGAAAGTTATCATCAAATCAAGTTTTAATAGCCGAGATGCACTATCACAAATTGAGTCTAACTATATGTGATATGAACAATTGATTCCAATTGGTTATAATTATAATCAATTTGAGATTAATGACGTGTCATAATTTGATTGGCGAGAACTACATCTTATGGTAAGGTTGCACACATTTAATTAATTAGATAGTCAAACATTAATTTTTCAATAAGAAATCTTACTCATTGAATAAGGTCTAGGTTAATTGGAAACTAATTTGGGACCTATTAATGTTAATCGTGCTACAATTATTTTCTAGCAAATGACCTCTGCTCACCATTCCGGGGCTTCAATTTAAGCATAAGAACGAGAAAATTTTGATCCGAATTGAATAAGATATGATTCTTTTTGTCTTTGCAGGCTGTTACAATAGTTACGGGAAAACCGAATTTTGCTTGCTTTTCACTCCCACCAATCTCTACATTTAATGCACTAACTTTCCCCAAAGTTTAAAATAGGGTCTAGGTTCATGATTCTTTTTGAACCTTCATCGACCCTCATTAAATGACCTTCCATTCATATTTTTTTCACTACTACTATATAAACCCTCATCTCCTACATTCCAAACACACGAAAAACCCCATCTCTTCTCCCCTCTTAAGTTCTAGTAAAGTAGAATAGTCTTGTCATATCTTAGTCTTCCTGAGACTCAAAGTATTTGTGAGACTCACTCTCCCTCTCCTAGTTCTTCTTTTCTACTCCACCCATAGGAGCTCCATCAAAAGTCTTCTCCTCCACCATGTGAATCTTACATGCATGTATAATCTCTTTCCCTAACTTGATTTTTTATATCATTATGATGAGATTAAGAATAGAGCATGCTAGTGTTTATTTAAATTCCTTAAATAAGTTTTTCAATCCAAATGCAATGCTTAATAAATTGAAGTAGGGTGTATCACATGCACACACATTAAATTCAACATGCAAATTGATTGATAACATATTGGATGATATGATATGAATATCAGTCACCGTAGTCTAGAAGACTAGTTTTACTGGGCAAGATGGGTGCCTAACGCTTTATCTTAGATTGCATCTAAGACCAAAGCCATATAATTTCTTATGATCAATGTAAATTCATTTGCAAATCAATAAAATGAGGAATTTTTCAATTTTGGTTTTCTTATTTATTCCAATAAATAAATAAGTGGCGACTCAATTGTATAACCCTTAATCTAAAGGGGAAAATATAATTGATCGAACCTCTATTTTGAGAGGCAATAACACAACTCCACCCATTCATGTGGATTTGACCCAATATCAAAAAAAGGGGCCGAGGGCGCAGTCTCTCACAAGTACTCCTATATAAGTCAAATATTGTACTCCTAGTTGGCTCTAAGCATGCCTAATTGCTAGTTCCTAGATTCTATCTGTTTTTTCCATTAATATTAAAACCCTTCAGGAACCCTATAAAACTCTATTATAATTTTACCAAACCTTTTGAAGTTCATTTATAGCTTTACCAAATGAACTCTTTAAATGAGACCCAGACCCACATTAGACCTTATATCTCTAGATATCAAAGAAGGTCCATAATTGTTTATAAACAGAAGAAAGAGTACACTTCTAACGAATGTGGGACTTACAACAAAGACAAGTAAAAATTCTAAATTCCACGAATGGTAGAATTTCATGTGTTTGATTCTTTCCATAAAAATTAAACTTTAATTATTTTATAAGGAAAGAAAAAAACACCATGTGCCATTGCTATGTTGCCATTAGTGGAGCATAGGAAGCAAAATGTGACAAAATTTTTATTCCTAGACAACCAAATTTTTGGAACACACCAACCGACATTTACTTCAATCTCCGCCAAGTAAATAAAGTTTCAATGATGCCCAAAAGGTGGAGTTAAGGTAAACTTTGTTGTAAACTTGTTGTAAAATTGTTATCCCCATAGCACTACTCATTTGTTCTCATTTTTTGGTGTCCAATATAACGGTGAGGATAGTCGTTGGCAAGCCACATGTTGGAGAGTAGGTTGTAAAAAGGACCAAAATGACTACAAACTGAAATTAAGAGGGACCAAAAGGTATTTTTGCATTGTTTTTACTTCTTTTCTCTATTTTCCTGGATGAATACTAGTCAGTTTTTCATGTATCAGAGCATTAGCATTAGGTGTGCTAAAACACCCAAAATCCTATTTTAGCACCCCAAAGAGCAAAAGAACACCTACATCAAGTGTACTAAAACTAAAAATAAAATAAAAAAATTAGCATTTGTGCTACAGTGACCAGCTCTCTCTCTCTCTCTCTCTCTCTCTCTCTCTCTCTCTCTCTCTCTCTGTGACCTCACCACCAACGCCTTTGAGGTGGAGATTAGGGTGGATCGTGATGGAGATTAGCGTGCAGTGGTTGTTCAAATTGGCATGCATTTATGGTGGTTGTTCATATCAGCGTTGAGCTCGGTTGGTGGCAATTTGTTATAATTGGCGAGCAATGGTTGTTAAAATAAGCGTGCGTTTGTGGCATTTGTTGAGATTGGTGGCTAGCGATTTGTTCTAATTTGGGTCACGATGAATGTTTTTGTCATGGTTGGTTGCTGGGTTTGGGTCACAGTGGTTTTGGTTGGTGTTGGTTGATTTCACCGTGGGTGGCAGTCGGCTAGCTGTTGTTGCTTGTGTTTGGTGTGGGTTTGTTTTGGATTGTGGTTGTTGGGAGTGATCTTACTGTTGGTTTTCTTTTTCTTTTTTTGGCAAAAACTATTGAAATGATTTACATTATTTTAATAGGACCTCTGTTAAAATAGGAAATAGGATGTAGGGTGAATTGTGAATTGTATGCTAAAATAGATAAAGTAACTTTTTAGGGTGCTAGATTAAATTTTATTTTTAGCACCCCACATGCAAATGCTCTCAGGGAGGCTAGCTATTTTAAAGAACACTAGGCCAGCAAATGATCTTAGCGAGGTTAGCTTTTTTTTTTTTTTTTTTTGAGTAAACAGTAATACTTATTAGAACACACACAAAAATAGTAATATTAGTGTTTTAAAGTGGGGTTTATAATATATTACATTATAATATAGGGAGGCTAGCTATTTGAGAGAGCATTAGGCCACTAGTTGTCTGTGTTGGGAACTTGGGCTAGCTACTACAACGCCAATAGGATAAAGAAAAATATGACCTTCAGGCTTCCCAGAACATCTTCGGTCCTATTTATTTCTCGCAATTAAGTCTAAAGTCGCAATTATTTTTCATAAAATTTTTGAGGTGGTGATATTTCTCGCAATTAAGTCTAGAGTCAAAATTATTTTTCATAAATTTTTTGAGGTGTGAGATGTTAATGGTAGTTAACAAAATAATGTCAGTGATGAATCCAGCTAAAAGTTAATAACAACTTGACAACTCGACAATTGTAAAATTTGTTAGTAAAAAATATTAGGCTAAAATCCAAAACTGACCCTCTAAGTTTCAACATTTTTTTTATTTCAGTCCTTCAAGTTTTAGTTTTGTCATTTTAGTCCCCTAAGTTTTAGATATTGTCAATCTAGACCTCCGTTAGGCTTTTGTTAATTGTTGCCGTTTACTCTAACCAAAATGATGCCGTTTGGAGCTCTTTTTTTATCATTAATTAAAAAAAAAATGAAAAACTGTTACTACCAAAAAAAAAAGAAAACCAAAAACAAACAAACAAATAGAAACTAAGGGGAATGATGTCGTTCCCTTACAACTAAAAACAAAATAAAAAACCCCACCCCCACCGATACCCTAGCCTCACCGATTTCTGAGAAAAAAATTGAAGGGCTGAGGGATTGACTGAGGGAGAAAGAAATTGAGCCCAAAACATCATCGTTTTGGTCAAAGTAAACGACAATAGGTAACAGAAGCCTAACGGAGGACTAGATTGACAAAATCTGAAATTTAGAAGACTGAAATCACAAAACTAAAACTTAGAGGTTTAAAATGATAAAAGTTGAAACTTAGAGAGTCAGTTTTGGATTTTAGCCAAAATATTATGTGTGCTGAGTATAAAGCTAGGGGCAAAAGAGTAATCTCAGTGTATACCTATATATATATCAATAATATGTTATATGTTAGTGTATAACTATATATATATCATCCAAAGTAGTTTCTATTCCTGAGGAAGAGTATCATCGCCTCTTGTCTATGCATTCTAACTCTGTTGGGTTTGGTTCTACAGCTACCTTGGCTCACTAAGGTACTTCCACTACTTGTCTTGCCACTTAGGAACCTTGGGTCATTGACCTAGGTACTACTGATCATATGACAGTTACCTCAAGTTTACTCTCTGATCTTGAGCACTCTAGTAGTCTTCCCAATGTTACTATGGCAGATGGCTCATCCACTACAGTTTCTAGTTTGGACACTGCCAATCTTAGTCTTAATCTTTCTCTCTCTTGTTGTTATATATTCCCAATTTTCCTTTTAATCTTTTACTGATTAGTAATCTTACAAAACTTTTGAATTGCGCTGCCTTTTTTTTATCCACTCATTGTATCTTTCAGATCTCAAGACAGGGCAGATTCTTAGTGGAGGGCATGAAGCCAGTGGACTTTATTACCTGGATCGACATGGTTCTTCCAGTTTAGTGGCTTCTCACTGTCTATCACCTCTTCAACATCATTGTCACATTGGCCATCCATCTCTCAAGAATTTGAAGTTGTTAGTCCCATGGTGTCATTAAATTGAGTCATTACAATGTGAAGCATGTCAATTGGGTAAACACCATAGGGTGCCATTTGTCTCTAGGCGTGAGAGTCGTGTTAGTAGTCCATTTCATTTAGTTCATTATGATATTTGGGGTCCAATAAACACTCCCTCATTATTGGAATTTAGATATTTTGTCACTTTTGTTGATGATTATTCTAGAGTCGCCTATATTTATCTTATGAAAGAAGTGTCTAAATTGTACTCAATTTTCAAATAATTTTTTTATGGAAATAAAGACTCAATTTAATGCTTCACTTCATGTTTTTCGATCTAATAATGCTCGTGAATAGTTTCATACATCTTGTCTCAATTCTTTGATGACCATGGTATAATTCACCAATCTTCATGCCCCCATACTCCATAACAAATTGGGGTTGCTGAACATAAAATGCGTCATTTGTTAGAGGTCACTCGTGCTTTATTGTTTCATACGCATGTTCCCAAATCACATTGGAGTGACGTTGTTCTAACTGCATGCCAACTGATCAATCGCATGCCATCCACTATTCTAGGTGGTCAGATCCCTTATACTATGCTTTCTCCTAATGCACATTTATTTCATCTACCTCCTAAGTTCTTTAGTTGTGTGTGCTCTATTCATATCTTAAGTCCAGGGAGTGATAAACTTGATCCTAGATCAATTAAATGTGTTTTTCTTAGGTATTCTCATACTCATAAGGGATATTGATGTTATTCACCTACTCTTCATTGTCGTTTCACTAGTGTTGATGTCACATTTGATGAGTCTTAATCTTATTTCTCTCATTCGGTTGGTAGTGACAGTTCTTTTCCTTATCTTCCTCGCTTACCGCTTGTGTCTCTTAATGAATCTCCTTCTCAAAAACCACTCCAGGTGTATTGTCGTCGGCAAAAACCTCCAACAAAGACTTCTTCCCCGCCTAGTGACCTGTCTCCTGATCCCAACTCTCTTCCAATTGCTTTACGCAAAGGTAAGCATACATATACCTCTCATCCTATCTTTCAATTTGTCTTTTATGGTCATTTGCTTCATCTCTCCATGCTTTTACCACGTCCTTGAATTCTATTGTTGTTCCTAAGTCTATCTAGGAGGCTATGTCCATCCCTAGTATGAAGTCTGCTATGGAGGCAAAAATGTTTACTCTGTCTGAAAATGCTACTTGGTCTTTGGTTACTCATCCTCCAGGAAAAACTATTGTTGGCTGTCATTGGGTGTATACTGTGAAGTACTTACCTGATGGTTCTATTGCGTGTTTGAAGGCTTGCTTGGTTGCCAAAAGTTATACCCAGACATATGGTGTTGACTATACAGAGACATTCTCACCTGTTGCTAAAATATCTTCTGTTATGATTTTGATCTCCTTGACTACTAATTTGGGCTGACCACTATTTCAGTTAGACGTTAAAAATGTCTTCTTGAATGGTGATTTGAAGGAAGAGGTGTATATCGAGCAACCACTTGATTTTGTTGCTCAAGGGGAGTCTGGAAAAGTGTGTAGGTTGAATAAGGCCATCTATGGTCTTAAACAATATACCAAAGCTTGGTTTGGTAAATTCAATAAAGCAATGTTAAAGTTTGGATTGCGGCGTTGCCATTCTAATCTCTTTGTGTTTTCTCATACCTCTAAAAGAAAAAGATATTACTAATAATATATGTTGATGATATTAAAATCACTGGTTGACAAGAAGGTAATTGATGATTTGAAGAGATACCTACAAAACTCCTTTCGAACTAAAGATATGGGAAACTTCGTTATTTCTTAGATATTGAGGTAGTACGATCTAAAGAATGAATCAGTCTATCACAAAGAAAGTACGTGTTCTATATTTTGGATGAAACTGGTTTGTTAGGATCTAAACCAATGGAGACTCCTATGGATCTAATGTCAAATTGTATGAAGATTAGGGAGAGCTGTAATCTAATGCTGAGAGATATAGTCATTTGGTTGGTAAACTAAACTATCTCACCATTACTCGTCCAGATATATCATTTGCAATCGGTTTTTTGAGCCAATATATGAAAGATCCTCACTTTCCACATTTGGATGCAGTTATTCGGATTATGAGGTATCCTAAAGCACATCCAAGCCATGGTCTTTTGTATAAAATTAATGATCATCTACAGGTAAAAGCCTATACTGATGCTGATTAGGCAGGATCATCGTCAAATAGAAAATACACTGCTAGGTATTGCACTTTTCTAGGAGGAAACCTAATTACTTGGAAAAGCAAGAAACAAACTATTGTTGCCAAATCTAGTGCAGAGGTTGAGCATAAAGCCATGACACACACATCATGTGAGCTTATGTGGATTAAGCATAAACTTAAGGAATTAAAATTTGTTGTGAAGGTGCCTATGACTATGCATTGCGATAATCAAGCAGAAATTCACATTGCCTCCAATCTTTTGTTTCATGAGAGAACCAAACATATAAAAGCAAATTGTCATATTATTGAGGAGAAAGTAGAAGATTGTGTAATAACTACTCCATATGTTTCTACAAAAGTCCAAATTGATGATATGTTTAAAGCATTGTGTAAGACCAGTTTGGGTTTATTATGTAACAAGCTAGAATTGTATGAAAATACTCTCCAGCTTGAGGGGGAGTGTTAAGAGTATAAAAGGGGCAAAAAAGTAATCTCAGTATATACTTATATATATCAATAATATGTTATATGTTGGGTAATTTGAACAAACCAAACATATACGTTTTCTCCAAAACAATGTATATATATGAAGCATTACTCTATTCCTCAAGATTGTCTGTCTTTTCCTGTTCCTATATTTGCATTGCTCACCATTTCCAAAAGACATAATTCCATTCTCATTTTGCAACTATTTTGTTCACTTGTTGAGATGCTATATTGTGATTGATGTACAATAATAATGTCAATGATAGACTCATGTGAAATTGATGTTACATCAATCAGAATTTGCCATCCCAACAAGTCATAAAATTTTCCACGTCTCTAGCATTACTTCAGTCCTCATTTTGTTCTCTCCCTCTACTAAACTTTATTCTTTTTTAAATTTTGGAGGGGGTGAGGGGGAGTTTAAACCTTTCATTTTTGTTATTTTTTCAGATTTATAAAATATAAGCCATGCCAACTAGCTAAAATAATTTGTTCCCTGACCATAACATAATTTTTCTGAATATATAATTTATTTCCACTTATCATTCAACTCACGGGCTGTCTGTAGCTGTTCATCCAACGAGATTTGTGTTTCATCATACATACCCGAAGATTCAATACTAGAAACCATTTCAGGCTGGCTATCCCCTAATGTTGGAACCAACTCTTCACAGGACAGCTTTGAAAATTGGTCCTGCAAACTACTTCCTTGGTTTTCACCTACTTGCCCATTCTTGACTTCTGTTATCCTGTTGTCCAATTCAGCACCATCTTCATTAGTGCCACAGTTTGCATTAGACTTCTTTGCAGGCTGAATGATTTCCATCTTAGCACCATCTTCACATTCCTCCAAATTCCCACCCACAAGTCTGATTTCCATTTCAGCACCAACTTCGAATTCCTGTAAATTGTTGCCTTCAACAAGTCTGTACTCTGTTTCAGTACCAACTACGACAGCGCAGAAGGCTGCATTAGATTGTTGTAAAGACTCGATCCCCATTTCAGCACCAACTTTTAATTCCTGCAAATTGTTGCCTTCAACAATTCTATACTTCCATTCAGCACCAACTTCAACAGCGCAGCAGGTTGCATCAGATTGCTGTACAGACTCAATCTCTGTTTCAGCACCAACTTTTAACTCCTGCAAACTGTCGCCTTCCACAAGTCTGTTCTCCGTTTCAGCACCAACTTCGACAGTGCAGCAGGTTGCATCAGATTGCTGTACAGACGCAATCGCTGTTTCGGCACCAACTTTTAATTCCTCCAAATTGTTGCCTTCCACAAATCTGTTCCAGGTTGCATCAGATTGCTGTATAGACTCAATCTCTGTTTCAGCACCAACTTTGAATTCCTGCAAACTGTTGCCTTCAACAAATCTATTCTCCGTTTCAACACCAACTTTGACAGTGCAGCAGGTTGCATCAGATTGCTGTACAGACTCAATCTCTGTTTCAGCACCAACTTTTAAATCCTGCAAATTGTTGCCTTCCACAAGTCTGATTTCGGTTTCAGCACCAACTAGGTTAGCACAAGAGTTTCCCTCAGACTGCTGTGCAGACTCCATCATAGGCTCACCTCCAGAATGAATACCAAGTTTAGCTGATTCTTTCATTCCTATTGACGATATATCTACTTGTCCTGTATCCCCATCATCAATTGCCATTTTACCATCAGCTTCAAATTCGGGCAAATTCTTTCCATTGGTTGTTTCGATTATTAATTTAGCACCAACTTGGATAGTGCCGGAACTTCCATCAGATTGCAGTAGGAACTCTGCCATGGGCTTTCCTTTGGAACAAGTATCTACTTTTGTTGGTTCCTCTGTTCGTAAAGGCGATTTATCACCTGGTCCTTCATCAACCAAGAATTAAATTAAACTCTTAAAAAATTTAAATGCCAACATGAATGAAGTGATACAAAGGGAAGAGGAAACACTCACCAGAATGTCTATCTGCCTTTTGATTTTCGCACAAGGGTTTTTTGAGCAAAACTGTTCCAGGAAAAACCATCAAGTTGATCTTATTCAGACTTTTCTTTTCATTGTCTTCCAATGGTATGAAGCCAAAACCCTCTGTCCATGTCTCCACTAAATTCGGAATGGCAGATATCACAAGCTTTTCCACCTTGAAAGATGCTAGCATCTAGAGAACCATGCCGCCATGGACAAACAATATCACAAAGAAGCAAATAGAAAATCTCGATATGAAGAAAATGTGGGGGAATACTGAACTTTAAATTGATCTCTGATCTACATTCTATACAATGACTGAGTTTTAGTTCTGAAAGTTTATACCTTGTGCAGAAAACTAAAGATGGTATGTTCTACTCATAGGTTGTAGCAGAATATAGTGGAATCTGGAAATATAAAACTACAAAAGTTCACTCCCATAAGCTATGGAGATCTCTTACCAAGAAAAATAAAAGGGAAAGAAGAAAGAAAGGGGATGAGGGGGTTGGGGAAGAGAGAGAGAGAGAGAGAGAGAGAGAGAAGGGAGGGAAGAGCAACACAGATGGCCTCAACTTTTTAAATATATTAGGAAACTGTGTCTTGTTTTTTTTTTTTTTGTCCTTATCTTATTAGGAAACTTTGTAAGGTACTCATAAGGCAGTCGAGAAACAAAATGCTGTTTAAAACTTAGAAGGAAGTATTAAAATATCTTCTTCGTGGAAAAGAAGAAAAAAGATTCATAACTTAATTCCATCAAGAACCATAAAGTTCAAGATCACTTACCAAAAAAGAAAAAAGAGTCACAGTTTAAATAAATATTTGGGATGTGCAAACCTCATCCCAAGTAATATTTGGGCAATCGATAAAAGCCAGTTACTACAAAAACTGTCCAATATATTCACGGTAAAGAACAAATTTTTACCTCTTCAATAGCAGTCACAAGACGTCGACACATTCCCTGGCGGCGGTATTGACTGCAAGTTGCAATAAGAGGCATCTCTGCAACTGTAGTTCCATGGACCCTGTAAATAGATAAAGGTCAGGAAAAACCAACAGTAAACTGGAAGCAAACAGGCACCCTCCAAAAAACTAAAATTTCAAAAGTCGAAAATTCATAATATAATGGACTTTCACTTAAGGAAGAATTGAAAACAGAAAAGAACATGGGAAGAATTCTAGAATTTCATCTATCTATACATCATGGGAAACTGCAATAGCAAATCCTCAAATATCATGTTATCAGGAAGAAAGATAGTTCAGAACATTCTTTCAGTAGACAGTCTAGTAGTGAATAATATATTTTAATAAACAGATAGCAAAAGAAATATGTCAGAAGCATTAAACATTAATAACTACTAATCATATCAAAGGGTGTGAATAATAATACATTAAGGGTGTGATTGATGATTGAAGCATATGGAAAGATTCCATTACATCTTTTTTCAAAAATTTTAAAAAAATAAATAAGGACTACTATCAGCTAAACTAAACCAATGTTAATAGTAATAGATGCCATTTACATATAAAATGATTGCTTTCTTTGTATTCTAAGTCAATAGCATATTGTTCAGCAAAATAAAATAATAATAAAAGCCAATAGCATATTGTTACTCAGGATCTTCATAGGACAATGTTTACATATAGCAAAATGTCTTTTTTTTAATAGGTAATAACAGCTTTATTGATAATAAAAGCACAATGAATTTACGATAGTAAACTCATTGCACTGAAAAGAATACAAACCGATCAAAAGTAAAGACCAACAGAATTTAGGAAGTCAGACAAAGAATGACAATGCGTAAACCCCCAAATCCGGGTGCACTCAAACAAAGTCCTGAGTAGCAAAGACTTCACACAGTCTACAAGTCTCTCAGTTTCCTCAAAAGTACGGGCATTGCGCTCCTTCCAAATTAACCACATAATACACGATGGAACCATATTCCACACTTTGGAAGTGTGACTCCCCAACCAATTCCACCATGCCGTAAGAAGAGAAACAACACTCTTTGGCATTACCCATTGAACCCCAAACAAACGAAAGACTTCACTCCACAAAGTATAAGCATACTTACAATGGATCAATAAATGATCCACAGTTTCCTCATCACATCGAATAGCAAAATGTCTCAATTATATGATCTAGAAAATCCACTTACAAGGGCATATATATTCATACTACCTGATGGATGCTACAGAAATTAGGACATCATCTTTCTCCAGGACCACTGAGTAAAATCCATGAAAATTTAGACGTGCAAAATCTGACCTGAAGATCACAGAGAAAAAAAACTATTAAAATACGTTGTTTAAGTCAAAATTATATTCTCTAACACCTGAATTCAATAAATCGTGAAACACTTCTTCCGCCCAGAATTCTTGTAGGAGCCTCCTCCGCCCAAAAGCCAGCCAGAGAAGAAAGAAACATATGATAACAAGTCTGATGAATGATGAAGGAAGATGGCACATGGATGAACCAAAAATAACAGAGATGGCTGTAACCTATGTTCGGGAGAATTACACTAGTTCGGATTCCAACAAAATAGACAAGTCCATTGGAGTAGTTAGCAAAGTGGTTACAACAGTCATGAGCACTAGAACTATAATGATTTGAGTATATGAGGAATTTAACTGAGATGGACAGAATCAGAGAGAGGGACCAAATTGACAATGATATTAAACATTAAGATTGACTGTACAAAAATTAAAATGTTGAGGACCGAATTGACAACAACCTCAAACTAAAAGGGATCAAAGTGTAATTTGCCCTAAAATTATTGTATTACCATGCAGAAACCATAACACAGGCAGAAAGGAGCAGCAGAGAAATGGAGAAAAAATAAGAATAATATGAAGAGACAACAAAACTGAAAATTAGACTATTCAAGTCACTCACCCCCAATTGTACAAAACATGGGGTATCATGTCTATGCCTGTTCTTGGATCTACCATGGAAAGAAAGCATTCCTCCATGATAGAAAGAGCAACAGCTAATCTTGAATTGCATTCTGCCTTAAGTGCAAAACGTTGGGCAGAATGCATCTTCTGATCGTCATGTATGCATCTAAGAAGCATCCATGAAAAACCATCAGCAACATGATTGATGAGCCCAACACGAGACTGAAGACCTGAATAAACCTGCACATACCAGTGAATTCTTAAAAATTTAATATTATTTAGACTAATAAAATGACTAAATTATATGAAATTAGGATGGAAGAAAAGAGATCCATAGGCACAAAGCAATCTCCTAAGTAGATTTACCATAGTAGCCACATAAAATTAAGCAGTCATGCACAGCATTAGCGCATTGACTTATCTCCTTCTAGTGGAAGAAACAAATCATTTCCAAAAGATAGTTATATCTCTTTTGGGTTTGAACACAGCAGGAAACTGAAGTCAAAGATAAGGGCATCTTTCACTAATGCAGGAAAACTCATAGGAAAAGTGTCAAACTTCTTCCCTTTCTAAGTCAATAGAGAAGTTCTTTTCTTTCGAAAAAAAAAAAAAAAAAAAATTGATAGTGAATAAAAGCCACATGGGGCAAAGGACACAAGGAAATATGTAAGAAGGAATTATATTGCTTCCAGGAAACTATTAAAGTTTATACACAGTTACCTTTGGGTAAATGTAATAAATATGGTAAAAACGTCACAACTACAACAAGAATTATAAAACACACAAATTGCTAGTAGAAACAAACTAATAAGAATTATCTTTCTGACAATCATAGTCACTCAAATTTTTGCAACTGCTCATTAAAAGTAAACAAAGACACAATAAATCTCCCAAATAAAAGAAGACAACGCCATGCTTCTACATACTATTAAATAAGAGAATCAATATTTTCAAATGTTTGCCTACCTAGCATTAAAAAAAATTAATAATAATTTCAGGATGATGATTCAACCAGTCACAATAGGAGGATTGGACATAAAAGTATGAACATACGTTTTATGAGGAAAAGAATAACTTTAACTCAGAGCCAATCCTTACCTCACCAGCAACACTAACATACCAGTGAAGATAATTAATTCCTTCATTTGTTAAATTCAACAGATCATTTAGAAGGAAAAATTTAGAGTCTAGAAAACACAGCAAGGTACCTCTTGACAGCTTTCACTACAAAACCAAATATCCGATACTGCTCCTTCATATATACCTTTTCTTTTCATGCATGCCTCATGATCTGTTCACCAAATTATGCTGATCAGTAAACTAGACATCAAAATCACTGCAAAGAATCATGAACAAAACATATTCTATGTGTAAAAGTAGCAATTGATTATCTATATATAAAGGGTATAATTATCAGGTATCTTAGAAACCATATTCGCAGGAAGCATCATGGATAAAACATTGTCTAAATGTAAAAGTGCAACTCATTGTCTATCTATGAAAACTATGTTTATCACATATATTACACAAACATATATCCAGGAAAAGCAATGTGGCTAAAGCATGACTGAAAGGCTAAAACTGCAACCACTCTACAGGTTCCTTAATATAAAACTGAGATAGCAGAGGCAAGTTCCTAGTGGTTTTAATTATATCACAAACACTTGCTTACTTCAAGGACAATGCACAAACTTATCTACCTTCACCCCATGGAAGCAAATTGAACTTCATTACATGCAGATGACACTAGAAAAAATGTGTATTTGTTAGTTCACTAGCAATGAATATATTGAAACCATATTAAAATATTCTAGTACCTATATTGTCTAGAAAAATGCATATATTAAAACCAAATTAAAAACATCGCAGTACCTATATTGTCAAGAACAATGCATGTATTAAAACCAAATTAAAAATATAAAAAAATAAAATAAAATAAAAAATCTAGTACCTAAATTGTCTAGAATGGAAATTATATTAGCATCTGAATTTGCTGCTTCACAGACAAGCTAAAGTTGATATGATGATAGTTGTCAGTTGTTTTTATTTCCCCCTATTTTAAAGACATAATACTTGTTAAAAAAAACTACCCAATATGCCAATCCAGATGTTTAAGTAAATATGTGAAATAGAGGTCATATTATGAGTTATTTACCCATATAAAAAATTCAAACCATCCACATTATTTGAAACATCTTTTCTTCATAAAAAATAAAACAAAATAAAATAAAATTTTCTCGAGCTATTAACAGTTTTGGAAAAGTTTTAGCTACAAGGAGAGTAATTGGTCTAGAACTGGGGTAAGGGGCAATTACATTTATGCTCGCACTGTGAACATTTTAATGCATCAGAAGAACTTGAAGCCTCTTTATCATTAACCAATTCCCCACATATCCGACAGGTGCAATTTGGGCAGTACCAGCTGCCTTCAGGCAGCTCCTGAAGAACAAAGGCAAAATTAGGTCATTCACTTAGTGAAATTATGGAGAAAAACCTACAACTCTTAAAAAATCATGTTCAATATGAATCTTTATAAAAGGGAAAACTGTAAGGCAATTATAGAAACAAGACGCCTTATTTTTGAATTCAAAAGAAAAGGAAAACATTCAGAAAGAATAGAGTGAATAAATAGATATCATCAGCTTTCTCCGAATGCAAGAAAATAATCTGATAGTAGTCAAATGCATAATGTAAAGATATCATGTGTTCCAGAGAAACAAAAATAATCAGTGCCAAAATGCACGTTGGCAGAAAATAAATTCTTTCCCAAGATAAGTATACAGGAATTCAAGTTTATATGCACTAAAAAAGGAACAAAAAAATTTGTATGCTAAGGGGGGGGGGGGGGGGGGGTAAAATATATATTTTTTTTGATAAGCAAGAAAGAAGTATATTCAAGAAACTACCTCATGAAAACTACATAAGGCAGGCAAAGGATACAAGGGAGGAAACAAACAGAGAAACAACAAAACAAACAACAACCAACAAAAAACTAAGAACAAAGAAGAAAATTGAGGAACAAAGGGAGAGAGTCACTAGAGGTGAGTCTCCAAGCCCTAGACCAATCAAATAGAGAGCCACTAAAGAAAGCTAGCAACTGATCATCGGTTTTATCCTTATCTTCAAAAGTTCGCCAGTTTCGCTCCCTCCAGATACACCACATTAGACAAAGAGGAACTAAGTTCCAAATGCTAGAGGAGTGCTTTCCCAACCAATTCCACCACCCATAAAGCGTATCTGCAACTGATCTTGGCATAACCCAAGAGATCCCAAAAGATCTAAAAACCAAGCTCCACAGTTGATGAGCTTTGACACAATGGAGAAGCAAATGATTCACTGTCTCCCCGCTACATCGACACATAATGCACCAATCAACAAAATCAAAGCCTCTACCCCGCAAATTGTCCCCTGTACGGATCTTCTCCCAAACTGCAGTCCAAACAAAGAAAGAGACGCGTGGGGGGCCTTAACCTTCCAAATACCTTTCCAAGGAAAGATAATAGGCGAGGGACTCCGAAGCTTATCATAGAAAGAGCGGATGTTAAAATCCCCCTTCTTCGACAACTTCCACCTCATACGGTCTCCGTGCTCTGATTTAGGTAAATTAGTGCCCAAGGTTCGAAAGAAAGCCTCCACCTCACCTGTCTCCCAATCATTTGGGTCCCTGAGTAATCGAACATTCCAGCTTCTCCTATCCGCAGACCCTAACCTATCCAGAGAAGAGGCCACAGATGCCTCTCTGAAATAAGCAATCCCATACACAGCCGGGAAGGAAATATAGAGTGGTGATTCTCCACACCACTGATCTGTCCAAAATTTCACTCTATCCCCCACCCCTACCTCGAACTGAATGAATTTTCTAAACACCTCCCAACCTTTCCGGATGCTTCTCCATAAGCCGCACCCTGGACACCCCTACCCAAC
>NW_027069492.1:480470-485100 GCF_002906115.3 Quercus suber | reverse complement strand
CCGGCGCCTTCAATTCTCTTCAACATCCTACTTAAAACCTCCATAATGACCAGAAACAGCATAGGAGATAAAGGATCCCCTTGTCTCAGACCCCTCGAGCTCCTAAAAAAATCCGCTGGAGCCTCATTAACCAAAATAGAGAACTGAACAGTAGAGATGCAAGTGCGAATCCATCTACACCACTTCTCCCCAAAGCCCATTCTCTTCAAAAGATCTAGGAAAGCCTCCCAATTCACATGATCATAAGCTTTCTCAATGTCTAGCTTGCAAATAACCCCCGGAATCTTGCTCTTCACCCGACTATCAACACACTCATTAGCAATGAGGACAGAGTCAAGAATCTGTCTACCGCCCACAAAACTATTCTGAGTCTCAGAAATTAGTTGATCTAGAACCAGCTTCAAACGGTTCGCCAAAACCTTAGACAAAATCTTGTACAAAACATTTCAAAATTTTCATTGCTTGTATTGTATGTGTGTGAAAAAAAAGGGAATTTTGATTTCAGGTGCTTGTGAGAGAGTTCCTGTATAGTCCACAATTAAATTTAAACACATGACTGGATTGCATGCAATTCTCCTTGGGGAAAATAATATTGGTTGTGTTGTATTGGTCAATGAAGACAAGTGTTTGATTTTAATATGAGAACCTAATGTACTGAACCTAAGGAATTGTACCTATGTTTGTACTTTTAAAAATCTTAACCACTAAATAAGTGGTTTAGATATTTACTAATCATTAATATTTAAACAAGGTATTAATTGGCGTTATTTTGATATCTATTTAAGTTAATGATAGTGTGGCAAAATGTATGCATTCTGGATAGGATTTTAAGAACTCTATTGTGGAGACATCCCAGAAATTCGGAGGAAATTTTTTTTTCCTTTGTTTTTGATTCCCTATTTGTAACTGTTCAGGACGCGTATTTTGCGCCATATGGCTACTAAGTTGAATTTGAATATGCGGAGTGATGGGTACGTGAAGGTTCAAGATTTGTTAAATCTGAATATGCAGACTTTCGCTAATATTCCATTGAGATCGCACACTATTGATGATATTAAGGAGGTATGTTCTTCAATACCATTCTCATCTTCCTTCTTGTTGATTTTCTGTTCTGTTGAGCTCCTTGCTTCACTGTGGCTGCAGTAAAATGATATTACATAAGTAAATCCTTTCACCTACTGTGCAAAATGCTAATTTCTTGTTAACTAACATAAGAGATTACCAGTAATTAGTTCTGACTGTAATGGGACCGTAGAGGAGGAATTTTTAGGGCCAGGTTTTACTTTGAAGTGCTTTTTAAGTACAAATTTACCCAGGGCACATTTATAAAAGGATAATCAGTACAATCATTACTCAACAGCATGTTGCTTGGTCTGCAAGATTAATGTTAAATTGTTTTGAGTTTTAGGCAATTGCATAGTCGCTAAGAGTAAATCCTGCTTGATTATATATGAAATTTCTAAAGTGATTATATGGTGATTATGCATAGTATGCACACAGTACAAATTTTAAATAATATATACTTACTCATCACTTATGTCTTATTGACTCTTACGTAGACATTGCTTGAACACAATGGTTACATGGTCAAGTGCTGTTAAGATCATCATATTTGAAACCAATACCTTACTGCTAAACATAGTAGCCATTGTGCTGGCTAGTGTTATAGGATACACTAAATTTATGTTGTCATGTTCTCGTGATGTGCCCAGCTTGTGGAGCCAGCCAATGATGTTGATATATGTGTTGTGCTTATGATATTTCCTGCACAATGTGCAAATTAACTACATTCTCCTAAATTTGTTATGTTGTGTTGTCAGTACCATTGTGTTTTGCATAATTTTTTGCAAAAGACACTTTAAGTTCTATCGTGCATTATGCAGGCTGTCAGAAAGGATAATAAGCAGCGTTTCAGCCTCTTGGAAGAAAATGGTGAGCTTTTGATACGTGCTAACCAAGGCCACACATTAACGGTAAAACATCTTCTTTAATTCATTTTTTTTTTTACACTAGAAAGTGTTTGGATACAAGTTGACATCCTATGCTTGAACCCGTGTCCAATTGAAATATAACCTGTAATCAGTCCTTTTGAAGTTAAATGATTCTCAACAACATGGGTTTTTTATACTCATATGCACTTTGGATCAAGATATATGAATGCTTGATCTTTTAATTTGCAAATCCAAGGCTAGATCCTTTTTTCTCCAATCATTGACTCTTAAATTCAATTCTTTGTGCCTATTTCAGAGATTGCTCGTCTATCATTTTATTATCTAATTCTATGATTATGTGACTATAACGTATAAGATTTTTCAAATTTCATGATACTGATGCTGTTAATTGCTTTTGTTTCTACCATGAGTGTTGTTAGTGCCCTTTTTTTTCACTTTATAATAATTCTAACTTTGAATTCCTTGTGACGTTCTTTTCCCAATTCAGTTATGATATACACTATTTGATTTAGTATATTGACTTTTGACTAACAATATTATTGGATGTTTTATGCTTAATTTGCAGACAGTTGAGTCTGAAAGCTTATTGAAACCAATCCTTTCCCCTGAAGAAGTTCCAGGTTGATATATGTTTTTATTTTTAAGTCATAAATTGTTTCTGTTCAAAAAGAAAATGAAAGTCATAACTTTAACCTTTTTATATCATTTTCTCCCTTTTTGTTTGCTTCATTGCTCTTCTTTCCTGGAATTATGCAGTGTGCATACATGGAACCTATAGCAGAAATTTGGAATCAATTTTGAAGATTGGTCTAAAACGTATGAAAAGATTGCATGTTCACTTTTCTTGCGGCTTGCCAGCAGACGGGGAAGTAATAAGTGGTAATATTTCATTTATTATGCATGTGGAATTTTTTATGCATGGCCGTGCAGGGGGGATGGGGTTGTGCAGGAGCTATCGTGATAATTAATATAGGCTTGTGGTAATGTCTTCTACTTTCCAAGACCTGCTCTGTCTTGGTCAGATAGATGGGTGGCATAAAATTCTGGCTCCTAAGTGCTGATCAGAATGAAGTACTTATTACATGAAAAATATTTTAATTTTGACTTGTGCATATGGATTAATATAAAAGCACTAAGACCTGAAAAATTCACTTGGGTGACATAACACAATTTGGTCTATGACTCACCCAAAATTATGTTAGAGTTTTAGACATTTGTTGGAGACTTACCAAGTAACTGATATCCTTTATCAAAATGAATTTGTGCATGTTTTAGAATATGTCCATTTTGCCTGCCCTTTGAGGTGCACCTCTTGGGGTGTTTGATCAAACTCAAGGTTACTTTTGTAACCATCATCGCATTGTGGATGTCATGGTTCCTTAGGCATACGTTACAACATTTATATTTACTTGTTTATTATATGAATTTTCCTTTCAACAGAGTCTGTGGGAATCCTGCCCATGTATGCACACCAATGTATCTAACATGCTGTTCTTTAGGACCCTTTGGCATTAATGCTTTGTTCTACTGGGCTTCGAAATTGTTATGTAGCCATTATTTTGATCAGATACTAGAATAGCTCTTTTAGGGGTGGTTTTTCCTGTCATTGAGGAAAACAAAACTTCAAGATCTTGTTCTACTAGGTTTCTGAAGCACTAATTACTATTCTGAACAGAAAGTGGTAGACTGTTTGATAAATAGTCACTACTGTTTAGTACTTTTTTTTAACAGAAAATGGTAGTAGTAACTTGTCAAACAAAAATGAAAACGTGCAGTGACTTTTTTATGAGATGACTTCTGCTGTTGTCAACAACTTAAATGATCTTGAAGATATCTGTACATTGATCATTCTTCTGATAAAATTTTATTTCGGCCAACTTCTTACAGTTTGCTTGATTTGCTATTTTCCAGGTATGAGACGGGATGTCAATACTTTGATCTTTCTTGATGTCAGAAAAGCTTTGGAAGGTAAGTTTGAAGAACATATTGTCAAGCTCTAAGCGTTACAGATTATTCATTTTCTATCCAAGTATTCAATAGATTTGCCATGACATTCCTTGAAAGACAAGCTCTCTTCTTTCTAATATATATATATTTTTTCTTTACAATTTTGATTACAGAAGGAATGAAGCTTTACATTTCAGAAAACAAGGTAATCTTAACTGAAGGTTTTGATGGAGTTGTGCCGGTCAAGTACTTTGAAAGGATAGAATCCTGGCCTGATAGGAAATCAATACCTTTTGAACATATATCAAATGAGTAGTCCTTTTTGGTCAAATATTTCTATTTTTCCCTTCTATAAGTCCTACAGCTACATGTAACACCTCTGCTATTCTTTTTTCATTAACACCCTTGTCAATGAAAATCATTATTTAACTCTGCTTTTCTTACTTCATTAACAGCCTTGATGTATTAAATATTCTATATTGATTGACACATTGTAGAATTTCTTAGCTTTATTTGATAAAGAGTATACAACTATACATGAAGAATGGGAAGCATAATACGCTACTATTGTTGGAACTAATATTCAGCAGCCATCACCAAATTTGAAAATTGTTTGGACCGTTACCTTAAGAGAGAGTACAGTTCGGAGTCGGGTTTTATGTCGTTAACATAACCTACATTAATTTTTTTTTCTTTTTTTAATCTTTTTGATAATTAACAGTTGCAACTGG
>NW_027069492.1:351169-479468 GCF_002906115.3 Quercus suber | reverse complement strand
AAATCATGGATGAGTAGATTGAAAATCGTGATCCTAGAGGAGAATTTTGCAAAATAGAATCACTTAATTCTATCTTAATATTGTTTAGGAACTGTTTAATTCTTCGAATTGGTCAGCCCTAATTTTATAGGAGTGGCTAATTAACCACTAATATGTTGTTAATATTGTGGGCGGGGAATCACTGAAACATAGAAAAAGTCATAGCATTAGCGTCGTTATTCGCAAAAGTAGAATATAAACGTGTTAAGCATGTATTTGGCAGAAGAAAACGACGAGCCAATCTTTTCCATAGGCATAGATAGCAGTTGAAACGCCTTCAAAAAATATAAATATAGGAAACAGTGGAACTGGTACTACGTTGCAAACTTGCAATTAAACTGTAGTTTGTAATTGCATGTAGTCTGTCTATTTAGCTAGAAAAAATCTACTGCGCGAAAATCCCGTGTCACGCACATTGCACATTCCTCTATTCATTGTCTTCTTATAAGCTTTAATTGCGCACATGAGACAACTATGGCACCGAAAACCTTGTCAACTAAATATAGGTTTTCATAATTTTTACTACAACTTATATTCGTGACGCGTTAAAAGTGGTGAAATAAAATAGTGAATCTATAATTCCATCATTCACAAGTTACTACATGGTAAAGTTGTGAAACTAATTGTATTACTAGACTTATTTATTTATTTTATTTATATCTTTTTTCGCTTTTTCTGATCTTGTCACAATTTCGCTTTTTAGATCCGGAAATTGTGACAAGATCCATGACTTCAATAGTTATTTCCTATGTTTTTAACGAGTTATTCGGGATTATTATTATTATTTTTTGATGGGATATTCGGGGATAATTATTGAATAAAAAAAATGCAATTGTTAAAATTATCTTTTTTATTTAAAACAGTAAACAAAGGAAGTTTTTATTTTATCTTATACTTTGCTCAAACAATTTTTCTCCGTTTTCTTTTTCAGAATGTTTTTTTTTTCCATGACTTTTTTAGAATTAATGTTGAATTAACGAATTATGATGTTTTGCATTAATGATATACCTATAATTAATCAAGATTGCCAATAGAGTCGGGATATTATCTAGAGTTTTCAGTTTTAGGAACTCTATGCATGTTGAACTTATCTTAACAACTCTAGAAGATCTTAATTTGAATTAATTAACTATAAAGTTTGCCAACTAACGAGAAAAGAAGAAATCTAAACTTGCACATATTTAGGTTATACTAAAGAAGGAAACCATTTTAATTGGCAATCAATAATAACCTTAAATCTTATCCAAAAAAAAAAAAAAAAAAACCTTTGGAGAACAATTTTTTTTTAAAGAGAGAATAACATTTCAACCGTAAACTTTCTAATGGTCGTTTTTTATTATCATACCAAAACACTAATTGATTTTTTGGCGTGAGAAATGTTTAAACTCGAGATCTTTTATTCGTCAACATTAGACTTTACCGATTAAATTAACTGAAATCCATTATAAGAGAACACTTGATTACGGAGACCCACTAATAACTAACTCTGGCCGACAACTTCTCGAATGCCCTTCTATCTTTCCCTATTTTTGTAGGTGTTTGTGACTTAAAACCAGCCGTTCAATAATTTTGTATCAACCCTATCATATTGATTAAAATAAGATCTTTTTGGAAATGGAAAGAAGAAAAAGCAAAAAAAAAATATTAAAACGACCATTAGAAAGTTTACGGTTGAAATGTTATTCTCTCTTTAAAAAAAAATTGTTCTCCAAAGGTTTTTTTTTTTTTTTTTTTGGATAAGATTTAAGGTTATTATTGATTGCCAATTAAAATGGTTTCCTTCTTTAGTATAACCTAAATATGTGCAAGTTTAGATTTCTTCTTTTCTCGTTAGTTGGCAAACTTTATAGTTAATTAATTCAAATTAAGATCTTCTAGAGTTGTTAAGATAAGTTCAACATGCATAGAGTTCCTAAAACTGAAAACTCTAGATAATATCCCGACTCTATTGGCAATCTTGATTAATTATAGGTATATCATTAATGCAAAACATCATAATTCGTTAATTCAACATTAATTCTAAAAAAGTCATGGAAAAAAAAAACATTCTGAAAAAGAAAACGGAGAAAAATTGTTTGAGCAAAGTATAAGATAAAATAAAAACTTCCTTTGTTTACTGTTTTAAATAAAAAAGATAATTTTAACAATTGCATTTTTTTTATTCAATAATTATCCCCGAATATCCCATCAAAAAATAATAATAATAATCCCGAATAACTCGTTAAAAACATAGGAAATAACTATTGAAGTCATGGATCTTGTCACAATTTCCGGATCTAAAAAGCGAAATTGTGACAAGATCAGAAAAAGCGAAAAAAGATATAAATAAAATAAATAAATAAGTCTAGTAATACAATTAGTTTCACAACTTTACCATGTAGTAACTTGTGAATGATGGAATTATAGATTCACTATTTTATTTCACCACTTTTAACGCGTCACGAATATAAGTTGTAGTAAAAATTATGAAAACCTATATTTAGTTGACAAGGTTTTCGGTGCCATAGTTGTCTCATGTGCGCAATTAAAGCTTATAAGAAGACAATGAATAGAGGAATGTGCAATGTGCGTGACACGGGATTTTCGCGCAGTAGATTTTTTCTAGCTAAATAGACAGACTACATGCAATTACAAACTACAGTTTAATTGCAAGTTTGCAACGTAGTACCAGTTCCACTGTTTCCTATATTTATATTTTTTGAAGGCGTTTCAACTGCTATCTATGCCTATGGAAAAGATTGGCTCGTCGTTTTCTTCTGCCAAATACATGCTTAACACGTTTATATTCTACTTTTGCGAATAACGACGCTAATGCTATGACTTTTTCTATGTTTCAGTGATTCCCCGCCCACAATATTAACAACATATTAGTGGTTAATTAGCCACTCCTATAAAATTAGGGCTGACCAATTCGAAGAATTAAACAGTTCCTAAACAATATTAAGATAGAATTAAGTGATTCTATTTTGCAAAATTCTCCTCTAGGATCACGATTTTCAATCTACTCATCCATGATTTCTACCTTCGGATTTAACATCACCATCCTACTAGTCAATTAATGAGGGATGGTAATGTAGACCCATTTTGTCCTATTTTATCCTGTTTGGGTTTTTTTTTTTGGATTTCAAAAATGCGACAAAGCGTGCCTTATTTTGCCTTACCTTGAGGGTGTGTGTCCCATTTCATCTCATCTTAAATGCATGTAATTCTTCTCTAGTCTTGTAAAGGGGGACAAAATGTACTATATTTCGTCTCACCTCAAGTGAGTATGTTCCATTTTACCTTATCTTGAGCATGTGTGTGACTTTTCTAATCTCGAAAAAGAGATAAAATGTGCCCTATTTCGATTCACCTCGAGTATGTGTTCCATTTCACCTCATTTTGAGTGTGTGTGGTTTTTCTAATCTCGAAAATAGGACAAAGTGTGCCCTATTTCGCCTCACTTCAAGTATATATCACATTTCATCTCATCTTGAGTGTGTATATGGTTCTCTAATCTCAAAAATGGGACAAAGCGTGCCCTATTTCGCCTCACCTTGAGTGTGTCCTATTTCATTTCATCTCAAGCGTGTATGTGGTTTTTTTAATCTCGAAAATGTGACAAAGTGTATCCCATTTGAACTCATCTTGAGTGTGTATATATAATTATATATATTATTTCAGTTTTTTAAAACACTAATTTCTTTGTTTCTAAGTACTTTCTTCGTCCCTCCTTTTCCTTTCCCTACTATTAATGTCCCTCCTTTTCCTTTCCCTACTATTAATGTCAAAACCATCTCATTAGCCGTAGTGAAAAACCTCCACGCCCACCTTACTCCAACCTATAACATTCGGATTAAATTTTCTCTATTCCGAATAGGGGATCGGTGGGGCTACATTACATGCCAAGTAGTTTTAAATGAATGAGACTTGCTGAAAAGAAGGTCAAATTTTCTTGAAGTTTGCCAACTTTATCAAAATCTGTATCCAACTTTGAAGCTGCATGTCGTTGCTGATCCAAATGTCTCTAAAAAAGATAAAAAGAACTTTCAATCTTTTTTTTTTCGGTAAACTAGAACTTTCAATCTTTACAACTATTGTACGTATATATTTTATAAACCATAAATTAAGACCAAGTGGGTCATAGTCCAACCACATTAGTCGGCATTGAAAAGGTCACTTTGCTTCCTTTCCCACACTAGTTAGCACCGATTTTATGACATTATTAGTAATATTTTACAGTTATTTAATCAAAGACTTAGACCTCAGTATCAAACTACGTTTCGTGCATGTAATACTATAAAATTTCTAATATTTTTGAAAAATCACTTAAAAACTAATTAATTAAGGTCTTTTTTTTTTTTTTTTTTTGGATAAGATTTAAGGTTATTATTGATTGCCAATTAAAATGGTTTCCTTCTTTAGTATAACCTAAATATGTGCAAGTTTAGATTTCTTCTTTTCTCGATAGTTGGCAAACTTTATAGTTAATTAATTCAAATTAAGATCTTCTAGAGTTGATAAGATAAGTTCAACATGCATAGAGTTCCTAAAACTGAAAACTCTAGATAATATCCCGACTCTATTGGCAATCTTGATTAATTATAGGTATATCATTAATGCAAAACATCATAATTCGTTAATTCAACATTCTAAAAAAGTCGTGGAAAAAAAAAACATTCTGAAAAAGAAAACGGAGAAAAATTGTTTGAGCAAAGTATAAGATAAAATAAAAACTTTCTTTGTTTACTGTTTTAAATAAAAAAGATAATTTTAACAATTGCATTTTTTTTATTCAATAATTATCCCGAATATCCCATCAAAAAATAATAATAATAATAATAATCCCGAATAACTCGTTATAAACATAGGAAATAACTATTGAAGTCATGGATCTTGTCACAATTTCCGGATCTAAAAAGCAAAATTGTGACAAGATCGGAAAAAGCGAAAAAAGATATAAATAAAATAAATAAATAAATAAGTCTAGTAGCACAATTAGTTTCACAACTTTACCACGTAGTAATTTGTGAATGATGGAATCATGGACTCACTATTTTATTTCACCACTTTTAACACATCACGAATATAAGTTGTAGTAAAAATTATGAAAACCTATATTTAGTTGACAAGGTTTTCGGTGCCATAGTTGTCTCATGTGCGCAATTGAAGCTCATAAGAAGACAATGAATAGATGAATGTGCAATGTGCGTGACACGGGATTTTCGCGCAGTAAATTTTTTCTAGCTAAATAGACAGACTACATGCAATTGCAAACTACAGTTTAATTGCAAGTTTGCAACGTAGTACCAGTTCCACTGTTTCCTATATTTATATTTTTTGAAGGCGTTTCAACTGCTATCTATGCCTACGGAAAAGATTGGCTCGTCGTTTTCTTCTGGCAAATACATGCTTAACACGTTTATATTCTACTTTTGCGAATAACGACGCTAATGCTATGACTTTTTCTATGTTTCAGTGATTCCCCGCCCACAATATTAACAACATATTAGTGGTTAATTAGCCACTCCTATAAAATTAGGGCTGACCAATTCGAAGAATTAAACAGTTCCTAAACAATATTAAGATAGAATTAAGTGATTCTATTTTGCAAAATTCTCCTCTAGGATCACGATTTTCAATCTACTCATCCATGATTTTTACCTTCGGATTTAACATCACCACCCTACTAGTCAATTAATGAGGGATGGTAATGTAGACCCATTTTGTCCTATTCCATCATGTTTGGGTCTTTTTTTGAGTTTCAAAAAGGAGACAAAGCGTGCTTTATTTTGCCTTACCTTGAGGACGTGTGTCCCATTTTATCTCATCTTAATTGCATATAATTCTTCTCTAGTCTTGTAAAGGGGGACAAAATGTACTATATTTCGTTTCACCTCAAGTGAGTATGTTCCATTTTACCTTATTTTGAGCATGTGTGTGACTTTTCTAATCTCGAAAAAGAGATAAAATGTGCCCTATTTCGATTCACCTCGAGTATGTGTTCCATTTCACCTCATTTTGAGTGTGTGTGGTTTTTCTAATCTCGAAAATAGGACAAAGTGTGCCCTATTTCGCCTCACTTCAAGTATATATCACATTTCATCTCATCTTGAGTGTGTATATGGTTTTCTAATCTCAAAAATGAGACAAAGCGTGCCATATTTCGCCTCACCTTGAGTGTGTCCTATTTCATCTCATCTCAAGCGTCTATGTGGTTTTTTTAATCTCGAAAATGTGACAAAGTGTATCCCATTTGAACTCATCTTGAGTGTGTATATATAATTATATATATTATTTCAGTTTTTTAAAACACTAATTTCTTTGTTTCTAAGTACTTTCTTCGTCCCTCCTTTTCCTTTCCCTACTATTAATGTCAAAACCCCACCTTACTCCAACCTATAACATTCGGATTAAATTTTCTCTATTCCGAATAGGGGATCGGTGGGGCTACATTACATGCCAAGTAGTTTTAAATGAATGAGACTTGCTGAAAAGAAGGTCAAATTTTCTTGAAGTTTGCCAACTTTATCAAAATCTGTATCCAACTTTGAAGCTGCATGTCGTTGCTGATCCAAATGTCTCTAAAAAAGATAAAAAGAACTTTCAATCTTTTTTTTTTCGGTAAACTAGAACTTTCAATCTTTACAACTATTGTACGTATATATTTTATAAACCATAAATTAAGACCAAGTGGGTCATAGTCCAACCACATTAGTCGGCATTGAAAAGGTCACTTTGCTTCCTTTCCCACACTAGTTAGCACCGATTTTATGACATTATTAGTAATATTTTACAGTTATTTAATCAAAGACTTAGACCTCAGTATCAAACTACGTTTCGTGCATGTAATACTATAAAATTTCTAATATTTTTGAAAAATCACTTAAAAACTAATTAATTAAGGTCTCCCTGTCACGTCTTGCAAAGATGTTAATCACTTAATCTGCTTAAATATGGCCAAAGAAATTCAGTAATCCAAATCAAATTACTTACTATATGACCCGAAGAATTAAAAAAAGAGATATGGCCTGTGATCATTAAACTTTTCAAGAGGCTAATCAGTAATCATTCTACATAAACAAAAGTATATAAAAAAAATAATAATAATAATAATAACTCTTAAAGCTTTCGTAGTCACATAGCTCAACTAAGATGACATATACGACCTCACTGCAAAGTTTAATTTGATTAAAAAAAACTACGTGGAGAAGATTAATTGGCGTGTTAGAAAAATTAGTGTGAATGGTTTCTTGTTGAACCAAAAAATATATGTGATAGAGAGAAAGTGACATATGCATGCCTAGCCGGCCAAACAGTGATCAGCTAGAGCTAGAGATAAGGAGGTAGTACCATAATTGGGCGCCGACAAAATACAAATTTGTGAGAAATTTTCACATGATGAATGAATGGATAGGAGAAGAAGCAGAAGCATGTTGTTCTCTTGTGGGTGATACGAATGAGTGACACAATACTGTTTTCAAGGTTTTGCTACCTGCCTTACTAACAATATATGCATAATTTGATCTCTGCTAGCTTCTATGGTGTATATATGATCGGACAGTTTGGCAGAGTTGTGGTCCGCGTGCATGGATTTTAAACCTATTTGATGTCTTTTCGTGTATAAGATACTGATATTGAAGGTTATGATTTTCCCATCTACCATCATGCCCAAGAGGAATTAATGTTTAGGTCTTTTTTTTTCTTTTCTTTTTTGATGGTTCGATAGCTAGGAAGATTGAACTCTGAACGTTTTTGTTGGAAATACAAAAAAATATCAATTAAGTCAATAGTGGTTTTATGATTTTTTTTTGAAGGTAGTCATTAATAAAATAAAATTATACAAAATCTAATAAAAACTATAAAAAAATAACTTGAATATATCGACATCACAAAAAAAAAATGTATATATAAGAAATTTTACAGTTTCTTTCTACTAACAAAAATAAAAACAAAAAGAGGCAAATGAAAGATAAAGCAAGAACTAAGAATAATGAGAGAGAGAGAGAGAGAGAGAAGAAAACAAATGATACATGCTGCAATTAAGAGCCAAGCCACAAAGAGAGCCCAGTTGTTGCGTTTGCAAACTCGAGGAAAGCAAAGCTAACAACGCTGTCAAGAAAAACTTACACGCATAATATCTCTCTTGGTACATTTTTTTAATAAAAAATAAAATTATGGATTATTTTTATAGAATGAGTTAAACGAGTTACAAATCTAAATTATTAGATTTTTTTAATAAGTTTTTTGTTAAATATTTTGTTCATTTATTGTTGTTTCGCGATGTTGATGTTTGGTTATGATACATACCTATGTTATATGATAAAGAACATGTATTTTTACTAACGGTGCATCACAGATCATTTATAGTTGGTAATAAAAAAACTTTGTTGAAAGCTTGAATCGGGTCTTCCTAGTTCTTAAAGTGGAATTCAATAATTGCTATGATCATATTCAATGCGGGCGGCACATACTTCCAAGTTCCAATATATCCACCTCCCCAAAATTTTAATTTTAAAAAAAAAAAACCAAAGATTTTAGAAAGAAAAAAAAAAGTTGAAATGAAAATATGTAAACAGCAAATAATGTCGAGGTTGGTCCAAAATGGTTCAACTCGAATATGTACTCAGCAATGCATGTGAGGCAGTAAAGGTCAACGGTAATTAAGTTGCAGTATAGGATAGGGAAAGCAACTGACAAGGTCTTTATTTATTTATTAGTAATAAAATATTTTTAAGATCTTGATTTAATTGGACCAATTATCATTAAATGCTTGGGTTTTGGACCCCCACTCAAACCTAATCCATCAGATATAGCTGGCTTCAGCATGTCACCAAAAAAGGAAAAAAAAAAGTTATTGTGGTTTCATAGGCTTTAACGTGTTTGTAGTAAATACTAAATAGGTAGGTCAACTTGACACGTAAATATGGCAGGTTAATTGTCTCACTCTCGCTTAATTTTTTATGCTATATTTGAGTTTGAAATTATTATTATTATTATTTATAATTTAATAGTTCAAAAAAAGAAAATTTGAACGCTAAATGTTTTTTTTGTTAAAATTAGAGAAATGATATATCTACAGTATTTTTACAACAAATCTTAAATGGTAGGTTGTTACTGGTTGTTATTGTTAGGGTAAAAAAGTAATCTTAGTATTAGTTTCAAATTTGAACCAATAACAACTAACTAGTACCACATGTAATTTGTTGTAAAAATGTTGTAAAATTGTTGTAGACGTAGCATCTCTCTTAAAATTATTAAGAGACAGAAGGTGTCAGTTAAATTTTTGACTATTTGAGTTTTAAATTAAAAGGAATAGTTTATTTTACAGTTTTGATTTTATTTTTAAAATTCAATTGTGTACATAATAAGAATCATAAAATCATTGAAATGTATTCATTTCAAATGGAGAGAACTTTTTCTGTGAGAGCATGCCATTGTCAAAATACTTGAACCTGCAGTTTCAGAACATTTCAAAGATGCAAACCTAGAACTTAGCTAGGAGATCGAGGTAGGTTACAACTTACAAAGCTCTTCCTCACAACCACCTTCAAAGTTAAATTCATCACGCTAGCTACAGGGCCTCCAGTTGTGAAAGTTTTACGTTTGAGACGAATTATGCAAATTACTTACTTCTTGAGCTATATTCTTGGTCTTTTGCAGCAACCGTGCAATAAAAGCAGGTAAAAGCAAATAAATTGGCTGCAGAAGTAGATATATAAATAAGAAGTAATAAGAACCCACTTTAACATGTGGAGAGGACAACAGTGAGGCATGGCAATATTTATGGATGTGGACACATCTATATATGATCGTATACAATTATATTATTTAAGTTTACTAGTGGTTCCTCTCAAATAACCCAACAAAAAAAGAAAAAAAAAGGTTTACTAGTGGTTGCCCAACCGAAAGATAAAAATATTATCATCTGTTGTGTCCTCCTTGTTGTCAATCATGACGTTAAGATCATTACATGCTTGGATTCCTCCAGACCTTTCAAATGCTAGGGCAAGTTTGTCCAAAAAGCCATGTTTAATAGTTGGTAATTTGCAAAAGCTGCGAGAGAGAGAGAGAGAGAGAGAGAGGTTTTATATAGATGTTCAGCCTGTCCAACTAACTTTCACTGGGAATGCATGAGCTATTTTCCCTAATCTCTCTTTAGTCAAGCGAGAGTACCAAAGACATTGTTCCAGCAATATTTTCCTCAAATTAATTACTATTAAAATTACCAATTGGTAGTGTCCCTAACCACCACCTACCCTCTAATCTTCAAAATTATTTTATATTTATATATATAGAGAGAGTCAAAAAGAAAAAAATAATTTTATCACTAGAATTTGTCACAAACTCATAGGTAGAACTACTCTTAAAACCGGCTTGCAAGAGGAGGGTGTCAGAGTTATAAAACATGGTTAAACTTATATTTAATTTATGTGGACACTGGATCATAACATACTGCATGCTTCGCAACTACATCCGAGACTCACTTAGGACACTTATCTGATGTAGCCCTTTCTTTTGTGTCTTTCACTCACCTATTATTATTTTAATCTAGTCTCTAAGTCGCCTCCTCCGGGATCCAACCACAAAGCCGAACTCATTTGATCTCATACTCAATAGTTACACCCGATTACTTGGATGGTGGTATGATACCAAATGTTGCAAACCCATGATAGAACTATCCTTGAAAACCAGCTGAGGGGGGCACCAAGAGTTTATAAACACATGGTTAACGGTGTTTATAAGCTTAACCATGGACATCGGCTATAAGCGTGACAGATGTTATGAAAACCTTCAGTCGGTACTTGAAGTTATGCACACAAAGCTTCAACCTGGTTGAACTCTTTAACGTTTCTTTCAACATGAATACCCTATTTTTGTCCATAACTCAAGTACCGACTTGAAGGTTTTCACCACAACAAGAAGTTAATGGTATGCATTAGCTTTCACAGCAACACCAATCTTGGATCTTCAATCGTTGGTGTTAAAGTTCTTGCTTGGCACAAAACCTTGAGCACACATCAAGGCAGCAAATCTCACCTCTCTTATGTTCACAATGAACTAAGTATGCCTTATATACTTTATGAGTAAGTAGCGCATAAATCCCAAGGCCTTTGGTCAAGCTAGGTAATTAAAATTTATTGTTCTAGAGTGTCTCATAGATTGTAGAATGATATCAAATTGATATTCAGATTAAGTGAATCTTGATCAATTATCGATTTGCAGTTAGGTCCTATAGATTCAATATGTTCTTGATCCATTCTTGAATGTCTTTTGTAGTCTTCTACTTGATATTTAATTACAATTACAACTCTAAACTTTCAAACTTAGGGTCTTTTGAATACTGTTATTATGAAATTAAAACTGAAAAACTAAACACTTAGCAAAATAATTTTTAAATGTGTGAATAGTGGTGGGACCCAAGTTAGAAGTTATATTTGTGAAAAAGATATTGTGGATCCTGTGAACATGTACATGACACACCCAAGAAAACGCAGACGCAGATAGCAAGCAAAAAACCCCTCTTAAGTTACTTTTGGATATAGTTTTCCAACATTTGAGCCAACACTTTGTACTCCTATTTTACCAAGAAGAGGTTTAAGATTTTACGCATGTCAAATTTAGAATATTTTATAATTTTGTGACATAAAGAGAATGAAGATATTTCTAAAATTAAAAGGTGAAAAAAAAAAGAAAAAGAAGCATGCAGATCTCATTATTGGGATGTGCCACAAATGACAAATCCACAATGAGGAAAGAAATGATGAATGGCAATCACGTAGTGGCCGCTTCAGGAAGCTTCTCATTTAAAATGGGTAAATTGAGATAATACTATATAAGCTCAAAAAAAATTTTAATAATCATATATTTACTGCTAGGTGTGAATAAGCACAACGAATGGAAGAAATCTGATTTTGCAAAAAGTGCACCATGAGAGAGCTATAGCTCGTAGCAAGCAAACAATTTTATGAGTGCAAGACACGGCAGCTTTTTCAAAAAGAATATAAAGTTTATAAATGTGTGAGCTTTGAAGTTCAGTAAGCTTCTTTAGGAAGGTGCTGATTAAAATCATTCTTTTCCATATGCAAAAAAACAAAATAATAATTGAAGTAACTTATCAAAGTAGTACTTTTTATCTTTAAGGGTGAAAGCAGTAAAGGTACCTAAGTTTTTTTTTTTTTTGGGTTGAGAATCAGGTACCTAAGATTTTTAAAAGCAACTGAGCAATTTTGTGGAAATAATAATAATAAGGAAAGAATTTAGGGTCCATTTGCCGTCAAATTAATTGGTACTCTATGATTTTTAAACGAGATATCCAGATTTTGAATCCCTCCTCCTTAAGAAAAGTATATGATATAACTCTATTTGGAAGTGATCTGCGTAGTGCATAGTGTGTAGTGTTTTGGGTCTTAGTTGTTTAGTACTTTTTCTTGCTTTTAATTATTTTGAGAATAAAATTTATGTTGTAATTTGTAGTTAGTACCCTTAAAGAACCAACAGAGACCAAAAGTAGGCAAATGTACAAAAAAAAGAAAATTGACATTGGGCATGTTCAAAGAAAGATGGCCGTGGAAATTTCAATTGTGGTTGATTTTTATGTATTTGAGTTTGAACAAGCTAATGCTCATAAGTCATAACTAAAAAGTAGCAAAGAAAAGGGAATGTGATAGAACAAATGATTGGTGGAGCGGGTGTACTTTCTTCGAATTAAAGCGTAATTTCTTAGTAGAATGGCAAATCAAATTCAAATTATGGCAAATAGTAAGATCACAAGAGTCAAGACACCTCACCTTCGTTTTTTACTTGATAAATAGATTAGAATTATTATAACATACAACGTCCATTCTATGATAAATGATGATTACTCTTTATTATTATATTAAAACATCAATTAGTTGAGCATTATATTTAATTGATTAGAAGATTCTTTGTTGACGAGTATTATGTGACATAAATGAAGGACCATATATATTTGACTTTTCTAGTAAATAATATTCAGAAGTTATATAAATTAGTGTGTAGCCTCGTGTATATGTACGAGTACAATTTTAAAAAACCACAATCATATAATTCAAATTAAATGTTTTTTTAAAAGAGGCTTGAATTATACATAGTATTAGGCTATTAGCCGCTTACATTTTTTTTAAATCATATATTTCTAAAATATATAATGATTTTTACAAAAATTAAAAACTTAGATGGACACATGGCTGAAAATTGGACTCATCTAATTGAATTTGGACTCTTTGATTTTTACACTCAATAATTCACATGGCACAAAATTAAAAATTAAATTGAACATGTGGTGCAAAATTGAGAATCCAATTAAAATTAAATCAGTTTTATAACAAGTAATGATTCAATACTTTGGGTGCAATCCTTCCCCTTCCCACATAATAGTGGATTTATGGTAGATTTTACAATTTGTGTGAATAAGCATTATTCATGGAATATTGAATTTTTTATTTTTTATTTTTTATAAAAGCATATGAGGCTTATAATTTGGTTAGTTGGATCTCTCAATTGAAATACTCTTTCTTTTTTTTACCAATGGCGATAATTATGATTCGCTATGTAACGAAGTCATTGGCTATGAATTCGGAGTATGGGTTCTGCAAATTGTGACGTGGAGATGTCTTTTGTGACCCCCCCTCCCATGCTTATGTCTATTTTGGAGTCTGATATGTTGGGCATTTATCACCCAAGGCTTTGTACAGCCTGGCTGATCCATCTGTTTAGTTTTAATGAAATTTCCTGTTCACCAAAAAAAGATAATTATGATTCGCTATATAACGAAGTCATTGGCTATGAATTCGGAGTATAGGTTGGCCACTATGGTTTCTCGAATCTGTTGGAAGATTCTCTCTTTTGACTTCATGTCATCCTAATAAGAAGGCAACTGTTTTTTTTTTTTTTTTGCTTTCTTTACGTTGATTACTGAGGACACAAATTACCTGTCTTTTTTTTACAAGAAGTTACTTGTCATTTGACCCTAAAGACAAACACACCCCATCAAAAAAGAAAAGGAAAAGACATGCACACATACACAGAGGGAGAGAGAGAGAGAGATTTGTAAACTGTAATTCGTCAAACGAGAAGACATTGGCCAGGATTATTACATTAACTATTTGTAATTAATGACTGATATTTGCCAAAATGTACATTACACTGGGTATAATAATTATTAGGGTAAGTTGTAAATTACACTCTTAAAGTTTGGGGTGTTTAGACTTTACATTCTAAAGTTTTAGAATTTAGAATTTACCTCCTGAAAATTGTGGTGTTTGGATTTTACACCTTACCGTTTCAGAATTTGAATTTTATCTTGTAAAGTTTTAGTGTTTGGATTTTACACCCTAAAGTTTCAAATCCAAACATCCCTAAAATTTAGATAGTATAATTCAAATTCTGAAACATTATAGTGTAAAGTCTAAACAACTGCAAATTTTAGAGGATAAAATCTAAATTTTAAAACTTTAGGGTATAAAATCTAAACACCACTAAACTTTAGAGGTGTAATTTGCAATTTGCCCTAATTATTATTGATTACATTGGGAATAATTATTATTGATTGTATATGTGTATTAAACAATTTGTTACTATTTAAAGATAAGGATAGGGTGTAAAACATAGGTTTTACACCATCCAATAAGTGATTGTCACATCAGTATTTTACTTAAAATTCAATACATTCTACCACACCAAATAACATTTCAATAAATTCCCAATTTAGTTAGATTTATATTTGGGTATTAGAATTGATTGAGTGTGATTGTTTTTATTCTTAAATATGTGATAAAATAATGTGACACGTTAAGATTAGAGAAGTAAAACATAGGTTTTACATCACGTCCTTATAAAATTTAATCTCTTAAAGAAAATATGAACAGTTGAGATTTTAATAGAGAGTTTAAATATAGGTTATAATTTAAAATCAATTAAAAAAATATAACGATGTGTAAAATTGTTAAGTTATATAAACTTATATGGTACAATATTAGAAAATGTCATCTAAAAGTCAAACACTTTGATTTTATATTTATTGTAGATTAAAAAATTTTCTCTTATGGATTATAAATTTTCTATCAAAACAAACTGAACAAATGAAAATAAGCAAGCAAACAACATATATCAGTTTAGTTTGTGGGGATGATGCTACTTTCTGTGTAACACTACAAAGCTATATTATCGTGTTGAACCTATATTAAATGGCATGGGATGGTGACTGCAAGACCCCTTTAAATGCACCCAAAAGCCAAGTCTCTAATGCCCTATATCCAATCTCTCACCACTATTGCTCACTCTGTTCTTATTTCGGACTACAATAATCTACTAGGGCAAAAATTTAGGGTGAAGATTAGCCATTGTTTCCGGGAAGCTAATCAATGTGCAGACAAATTCGCGAAGAAAGGAACTCTACAGCAGCAAGATTTTTTGCAGCAAGATTTTGCATTATGACTCTTTTGGCATGTCCTTGAGAGACAATGTTCAAACTCATATATATAAGCATACTTTATTACCCTATAAATATATATATATATATATACACATCTAAATCCTTGATTCAATGGCTGCAGTGATTGACAGAGTCCACTACAAAGGGCCTACGTTATTGATAACAGTAGACTATATATATCCTTCCATGAAAACCATTGGCGATGACCTAACCTAACCAAGCCCAAGTGCTAGACAAGTTCATTGTCAAGTTGTCAACAACACCATGGCACTAATTAGAAAGTAGAAAGTGTTCTTTTAATTTCCAACTTCCAACTGCGATATCACGAATTTTGGAGCCTTGGATAGGGTTTTGGTTACTCAATCTGTCAATTTCATTATTTCATATCATTTAGGCATGATGTCGAATATCATAAAATATTTGAATGTGACTTTCTCATTACCAATTGGTTTTAAGGTAAAGTGGCATAACTCAATGTCTGACATGTGTCACTACTTTAGTACGAAAACAAAAATCATATCAATTTCTAATAAACATTTTTTTTTAAGTTGTTCTCAAGCCCATAAGAACTTGTCAAACAATGTGGATTTGTTGCGTTTCAAATTATGTAGGCTAATTATGGCTTNTCAATCTGTCAATTTCATTATTTCATATTCGAGTCAACCTCATGCCTCATCTGCCTTTTCCTTTCGACTCGGTGGAATTCACAAATCTAACTTTTGCTTTCTATAGATACTTGTCACATTTTCTCTTCCTTTTCTCACTCCAAATAATGTACTCGATGATTGATCTAGGATGAGATAGGAGGCTCAATCTCTAGTTTCTATAGTGTGTAAAAAAAAAATGGAAATGAAAGATAAATATATAATTTACTATTAAATACTTCACCTTTTATTTGTCTATTCTCAAAATATGGATTAAATCGTGTTTTACCTCAATTTCATTTAAAACAACAGAGTTAGTATCGTTTCTTAAGAGAAAAATGAATTGACCGAGTATTCCCTCCTATTTATTTCATTCATTTTAATCCATTCTCTTCTATTTCATCCATTTCTCATCTCCTTAAAAAGTTGTTATAATATGTTTTAATATCATTTATGTCATGTTGTTGGGGGGTCACAATTCAACTTTCTACAACTGCTTAAAAAATATGCCCATTAGGCATGATGTCGAATATCATAAAATATTTGAATGTGACTTTCTCATTACCAATGGTGGCTTGGAAGAAAGAAAAACAATTTCTAGAAGGTGATTCAAATTTATCTATGGAAAACTAGTATTGATAATTAGATTCTAATTATCAAGCGCGTGGGTAACACATTGACCGGGACAAATGCACTACAGTCTAAAGGAATGAAGCATGCTTCAATGCAGAGAGAGTAAAACACGTTTCGCATGAAATTGGAATCAAATTTCTAATGAGAACTTAGTCTATTTTCCTGACCCTTCTTGCACTCTAAAGATGGATTTATACTCTTTGTTCAAAGTTCAACCAAATTCAAAGTTTCAAACCCAAAAAAAAGTCATGCCGAGTTAGGCATAAATCCTCGGACACCAAATTCCAAACCCTTTTATAATCAATTTGGTGAACTATTATTCTCTCACACCATGATTAGCTGACCATTTCTTACCAAATGATGTGCTCAATCATTTCAAATTTTCAACATTAATTGTTTAATGTGATATCAATCAATGAGTCAACGAGGTCTAATGGTTTATAAATAATCAAAATTTTCGGCTATCATTTATCACTTAAATTGATAAGAACAGATACCATACTTGATCTTAGCCAAAAGTTCTGTGATGTACCCTTCGTGGCTTTCTTTTGTGAAATAAAGATGTTTATTCAGCACCAAAAAAAAAATTATCACTTAAAAGTGCAAAGCCCATTCACATTATAAATGCCATCGCAAAACACATGCCCTCAATTCATTAACAGGCCCAACCTATTTTCTCAATTTTGGAATCATTGACCCTAGGCTATGGGCTTTGAACAAGGAAGAAATTACATATGAAATGGTTGATTTTGTTTTTGGGCCCAAAACTGGTTGGCTTAAATTATCTGGGTTTTGCTTATTTTGCAGTTTTCTTAGGTATTTGTAGTACCAAGTGATGCAAGAGTCTTGAGAAGAGATCTTCCATTTGAGAAAGATTTTTTTTTTTCTTCCATTTAAAAAAATATATATTATATTTTAAACTCTGTTACACCGTTTAACTTCTGAAGTTTCAAATTAATCCATGTAGTTTCGTTAGGTTTCAACGAAACCCAAAGCTTTTAAAATCATATCAATTCAAAGCTCCAATGAAAGCAAAGAAAAAATTCCAAACCCAAAAAGTCCAGTGTTTAAATTGGTGTGGTTTTAAAAATCTAAAGTTTGATTTATTATTATTTTTTTTGGAACAGATCTAAGGTTTGATTTAAAACTAGTGAAACTATAAGGGCTAATTTATTATAGTCTTTAGCATTTACCTTTAGTTTGAAACTTTTAGAACTATGGGGTTTAATTTGAAACAATCCCTAAGAAATAGAATTTAAAAGTAATTTATCTTTAAAAGAATAACTTTCCTATTCAATAACGTGAAAGAATAACTTGGAAGTAAAAAACAAAAAGAGAATAACTTGGAAAAGCAAAAAGAAGACATAAGGTGACATGGATAATAATTAATAACACAGCCTTTAATATTTTTCCTTCTCGATATGTTAGTGTTATAATCCTAGTGTCCTACATGAATTAAGTATAATCTTAACCATGTATTTATAAACTCCTAAGCACCCTTTTCTTGCAAGCTGATTTTCAAGAATGAGTTCTACTCATGGGTTTCTAACATTTAATATAACTTATTGAGTATGAAATCAAATGAACTGCAAGAATTGTGGTCAGATCCCACACGGATTAAGTAGCCAATTAGCCAGAGAGAACACTATTTTTGACAATGGTTGAACTAAGAAAAAATGGTTTATGTATCTAGTGTGGAAGATGACATCTAAAAAGCCCAAATACTCTTTATTGATGGGCTGGCCTGCTATACTTGCCAAGGCCCAAGTTGTAAAGCTACTCTTTTCCACTCGATACACTTTTTTGTTTTTTTTGTCTTTGTTCACATTAGATTAGCTTCAATATGCTTTTACTTTGAATGAAGCTAATTCTAGTTCACACCACGCCAGTCAAATCAAATCAAAGGAAGCTCCAAAGGATTCCAAATCCAACATTCAACCGCATGCTTCGCTGAGCATCCATGGTCAGCCAGCACGTGTGGCCTCATTACTGCATGATTATTGTAATTGCAACTATGTGTACCAATGATTATAATAATTACAACTCAGGGCATAAATAGCAAAAAAAGCCAATAAGTAGAAGATAAGTATTAATGTGTCCTTATGATCCACGATTTCTTGTTCTCATTCAACTAGGCAAAAGCCAAATCCATCCATCATTTTTTTTTTTTTTTTTTGGAACAGATCTAAGGTTTGATTTAAAACTAGTGAAACTATAAGGGTTAATTTATTATAGTTTTTAGCATTTAGCTTTAGTTTGAAACTTTTAGAACTATGGGGTTTAATTTGAAACAATCCCTAGGAAATAGTATTTAAAAGTAATTTATCTTTAAAAGAATAACTTTCCTATTCAATAACGTGAAAGAATAACTTGGAAGTAAAAAACAAAAAGAGAATAACTTGGAAAAGCAAAAAGAAGACATAAGGTGACATGGATAATAATTAATAACACAGCCTTTAATATTTTTCCTTTTCGATATGTTAGTGTTATGATTCTAGTGTCCTACATGAATTAAGTATAATCTTAACCATGTATTTATAAACTCCTGAGCACCCTTTTCTTGCAAGCTGATTTTCAAGAATGAGTTCTACTCATGGGTTTCTAATATTTAATATAACTTATTGAGTATGAAATCAAATGAGCTGCGAGAATTGTGGTTAGATCCCACACGGATTAAGTAGCCAATTAGCCAGAGAGAACACTATTTTTGACAATGGTTGAACTAAGAAAAAATGGTTTATGTATCTAGTGTGGAAGATGTCATCTAAAAAGCCCAAATACTCTTTATTGATGGGCTGGCCTGCTATACTTGCCAAGGCCCAAGTTGTAAAGCTACTCTTTTCCACTCGATACACTTTTTTGTTTTTTTGTCTTTGTTCACATTAGATTAGCTTCAATGTGCTTTTACTTTGAATGAAGCTAATTCTAGTTCACACCACGCCAGTCAAATCAAATCAAAGGAAGCTCCAAAGGATTCCAAATCCAACATTCAACCGCATGCTTCGCTGAGCATCCATGGTCAGCCAGCACGTGTGGCCTCATTACTGCATGATTATTGTAATTGCAACTATGTGTACCAATGATTATAATAATTACAACTCAGGGCATAAATAGCAAAAAAAGCCAATAAGTAGAAGATAAGTATTAATGTGTCCTTATGATCCACGATTTCTTGTTCTCATTCAACTAGGCAAAAGCCAAATCCATCCATCATTAAATAAGAAAAACAAACAGTGCTTTGGTCGCTAAGATACTGATTTTTATAGGCCCTTCAGTCAAAGCCAACAACACACATCAAGAACCCAAAAATAAAACAAAGAAAGAAAGAAAAGCTAAGAGAAAATGTGGCCGACATTACTTGTTTGTAGGCAAAACAAAAGGGAAACATGGATTGAGACTAAACTCAAAAGATAAAGAAAGGGTCCCCTATAAGTTTTAAAGGGAATAAAGAAAAGGAAAAAGGGTTGGTCTTTTGCAGTATTACATTTGACTATACCTAAAATTTCATTTTAAACGTAGCCTTTTCAGGATTTGCCATGTGCTTGCTTGGGGACCTTGTTTTGAAGAACAATTTTACTATTACATACAGATATTATATAGTACAATATATTATCAGTGTTTGGTACTCTTTCATTAGTTTAATGACAAGTTATCATTATTATTATTAATTTTTTAGTGGGATCAACTTGCATGTATAGAATAATTGCTTAAGGATATCAAATATTTCAAATGCTTATATAGCTCTCTCTCCCTCTTACATTGTCTATATCATGCACTTGATTTACGGGTGATTGCATGAAAAACTGTATTATTATTAGTAAAACAAATATGGGTCAGATTCATTCTAATCTCACTACTTAAAGAACTATGATTTCAACGTACACATATCCCTCTAGGGCCTCCACAATTCACTAAAATTTCTGGCGCTATAATAAGTGAAGTACGAGCAAATCGATTTATACTTTTATAGTATGTTACATTTGAGTAATACTGAAAGAATCTTCACTTTTAGTAGGAGTATATTAAAGTAGTACTAAATTCATTCTAAAACGTAGCCTTTTCCGGGTATCACATGACCTGATGACATTAATTATTTTGAAGGAATTTTTTTTAATTAGGTCTGAATTACAAGGGACTTTGGTTTTGTTCCCCTCAGTTTTAATAAACCTAGAACCACTACTCCAGGTCCATAATGCCCAAATTCCAACCTAGTAAACTATACGTCGCTTGCTGAAGAAAAGAGAAGGAATTCAATACACGTATAGAAAATAGAAATGAGAACTTAGTTTTGACAAAAACCACAACATCTTTCCACAATTTTAATAACGAACATTAACTCTATGAACTCCAAAGACTTGTTGGTATCTAAGATCCACGAGATGCCAATGATAGTCCATAAACCAAATCCAAATTTAAAAAGTTAATAAATTATTAAGTGGATATATCATATATCTAAGTGGATGATAATAGTAAAGTTGTACTCTTTTTATTAGTTTATAAATAGATGTTATATCTCCTTTTATGGAAGTAATTATAAACCTTACAGTTAAGTATCATATTATAACAATGCTATGGATATATTATATTCAATTTCACACCCTGTTGAACATCACTCTCGTATACGTTCATTATTGATACTATTTTTATTACGCATCAATCACAATTTGACACATTAATTAGGAATAAAATTGAGTGTCTACCATGACTTATTGATCAAATTATACTATAATAATTAGATTAAAAAAAAAAAACTCAAATTATGTTTCTTTTTTATAGTTCAAACAAACTAAGTTGATGTCTAAGTATTATAAATTTTACAACATAAGTCTTACAAATTGATATATCAAATATATTATAGGAAGGAATTAAAATAACCATATTTTATCTTATTCATATGTCACCATTATATTTATTGTCACATCAATTTATCAACTTTTTGTTGTAAAATTTGTAATTTTTAAAACATTTTTCTTTATACATTCATTGTTTCTTCTTTCAGCTTTTTATTTACCTTTTCTTTATCATATTAACTGAGGCCTTAAAAAGGAAACAACTTTGGCATGCAACCTAAGCCTGAAAAGCGCAAAAGAGAAAGAACACGATAGGGAAGAATCCCAGTAGTAGCTTATAATTGATCTGTATTAATTCCTCACCCTCCCTTTACTTGAACCAACAAGCTTTGACTAGACATGAATATTCCTTGGAACAACTAGGTAAAGAACAATTTTAGCTCCATTTTAGTTAATTAAGTGAAAATTTCACCCACATTAATCCATACAAAATTGTATAAAAATACATTATTGCTATAGTAATTGTGTAAATTTACATTGACACTATTCATTTTGCATTTAGTTTTTTATTCTTTCTTTATGTGTCTCAAGAGTAAAGGAAGAGAGTAGATGATGGTTGTTGTGCGTGAAAAAAGAAAAATAATTTTTAAAATTTTTAAAATGTTTGATATTTTAATAAAATGTAATGTAAAATAGATAATTTGATGTAGGGTATTTTAAATAGTGAGCAAGTAAAATAGAAAAAAATAAGTTCTTATGCTAAAAAAATGGACAAAAATTTTTGCCCAAACTAATACAAATGCTCTTAAAATTACTCCATTTTTCATAATCTTTTTATAATATGTTAAAATGATAAATTATGATTAAAATAAAATCATTTTAATATAAATCTATCACAATGATATTATTTTTATAATGCGCCAATCTCAAAGTACATCAATTGTGCATCACATGGAACTGGATTTACTACTCCCGGGGCACAACCGCAGGTCCAATAATGCACTGAAACATATATATATATTATTTTTTAAGGGAATTTTAGTGTTGTGGTGCACATCATACTATATAACACATTCCACCAAAAGCATGAACATTGATATCTTCTTCCACATGTTTTCTCTGTAGCGGGTTTGATTAATTTTAACCCTTCCCATTGAAGATTATCTGATTTATAAAGTAAATGAAGATGATCTTTTTCTTTTGATAAGATTATCCTTCATCTTGAATAAAAAGGGTAACTTATTACCATTATTATTCTAAAAAGCTATTGTCCTAAACTCTGAGTACACTATTCTTCCACCTCATTTTATATTGTTGCTTTTGACCCATTTCTCCAATGAAATCAGTCCTACATTTTGTGTTGTTGTTTTTAATTTGTTGATGATGCTGCTTTCTTGGTTGTATGTAGACATGTATGAATTTCTACTATGCAAAAGCTCTCTCTCTCTCTCTCATGTACATTTAGAACCATATATCTTGTCGTTTTAGTTGCATTGATATATATATATATATATATTATGGTTGACCATCTATTAATTGGAATATTTTTTTGTGAATATTTAAAAATTTCTCATATTTTGTTTGTAATTTGTTTAAATTGTTGGATTTAAATTTTCCAAAAATGAATTAATCTGATGATAGGCTGTTTTTGTTTCCCAAGTATTATGATAGGCTACATACTAATTGAGTTATGATGTCTTATTATTTTTAATGATATTAATCAATCATCAAGAGAGAGAACTTGTGGGTTGATCTGAACCATGCCAACCCATTACATACGGGTCTAAAAGTAATGTCTTGCTTAAATTCAGATAACTTTGAACCATAATTGATAGGGTCAAACTCAAAAGTCTCAAACCTAAACCCAATCCATTGCTAGGTCTAACGATTACATAATTTGTATATAAGGGCCCTTAGACAAGCTATATATGAACATATACTTCCAAAGCAATACAAGTCACCGACCCATATTGTTATGATAATGGAAGCTCTTATAACAAAAACAAAAAAGCGCGCACACACACATGCCAAAAAAAAAAATAACACAGTTAACCAACACAAAACAAGGATTTAACGTGGTTTGATAAATTTTACACCTATTTTTATGTTCAACAATAACAAAACAATTTACTATCAATAATAATGACTACAATCATACTTACAAACTCTCATAAATCTAACAAATTTAAATTAATCTAAAACCCCAATACACCCAAAGTTATTATCACATTAACAAATTAACCTAAATCCCTAATACATCCAAAGGATTAGTCTTTGACTCTTTAATAAGAAAAAAGTTTTGTATTCTAACTCACACCACACCAAATCTACACCATAGAGCCTTTGCATTGCTATTTATACGTCAGTTTTTAATACACACACATGTATATATAACATGTATATATATAATTAAAGTCAAAATTGAGAGAAAATTTAACTAGATTCCAATTGTGTCTAATTTGCGCCATGTGTTTTTTTATTTTTGTTTAAAGCGAGTTAGTGTTGTTCAAAATACAAAGAGTTTAATATAAATAAACTATAAAAAAAATTAAAAAAAATTAAAAAAAAAACAAAAAACAAAAAACAAAAAAACAACACAAACAAAAAAACAACACAAAAAAATGAGTAAAACTCTTGTATATATCTATAGCTTAAAAACTATGTAATCTTACACTAGTCATAATTTGAACTCATATATACGCGTGTATGTGTGTAATTGTGATTGTTTTTAATTGCACCGTACATATGCGCGGATTATACACTAATATTACTTTATGGACAAAAAATATAATAAACGTTTTATTTACAATGAACAAACATTTCTTCCACATCAAGAAAACTTGAATAAATTATCATCGATTAAAAAAACCTTTACATTATTCCCCTCTTGAACCATACGTAACACTAACACATTATTATACATATATTCCCTTCCTCTTTCTCTCCTTTTCTTTGGTAAATAATAATCGAAATGATAAAAATATATAAAGCCCATTTGACTAAACGCCCAAATCCACCCTATAAAAAAGAGTGCTCTTTACTTTGCACAAAAGTACGTGATCAATACTCTACTCACATGAGCCAATATGTACTCGCTTAAAATAACATGCTAGTTTTTTGGATTTTTGTTTTGGATAGATCCGAACATGATGGTTGAAAAAGAGGACCACGTAATCTGAGTTAGCTGATTAAATTAAAAATAGCTAGAAATTAGCCCAACCATAAAATCGCCCTTTATACGGTTCTTGTATTATACTATTTGCCACAGTTTATTGAAATAATAGATGGTTAGTAGCGGATAATCACATGTATCATCAAAGTTCCGAGTTTTGACAACATATTCGTTAAAGCGTCACTATTCGAACCATTAAATTCCTACCAAGTATCTTATGAAGGAATACGAAAATTTCAACCACCAAACCATACCCCACAATGGTGGGAGACAATCATTTTCACACAATTCATAACTTTTTTTTTTTCATTACACAAAATTAATTAGATCAAAGTTGAGTAACATTAAAACCATGACTTTTATCGTAACTTTTGCCACGACTTTTTTAAAATGATAAGTCATAAATAGTTGAGTTATAAATCTATATAAATTTACCACTCCACCACTTACAATTTACTACAGAACCAATCATGATAAAAATTGTAATTTACCATTTTCCACAAGAATTAGGTTTTTTTCTAATTAGATCATAATCCTGATAGAAGTTGTACATGTCTCTAATCTTTAGAGCATTGAAATATTCCATTTTGATTTAGAACACGAATCCCTAAAAATACTACTAGCTAGGATCAAAGGCTGAGAGTGGGGCTATTTTTTTTTTTTTTTTGAGATAAAGTGGGGCTAATTAAATAAGGAAACTTGGTCCTGATGACATAGGGGTGGTATAGCCCTGTAGTTTAGGTTTGCTATTTAGATAACAACGGTCAAAACAGCGGTCAAAGAAGAGGGCAGCAGTGGTGGGGTGAAGATATCAAGCGCCGAAAGGTACAAAGGACAGCCATGATCTAATAGTGTTAGTAAGAGACAAGAAAGGACAGGGTTTTTTTTTTTTTTGAATTGAAACTCTTTCAGGTCTGAAAGGGAAAGCTACTCCCTCTTAATGAAAAAAAGCTCACAAACAAGAACACAGCAATATGGGTTTTTTGTTTCTGCCCGATTCTATATTATTATTATTGTTATTGTTATCTATCTACTCTAGTTAAAGTCTGTCTGTTATCTCAACTCTTTTGTATGCTTAACCTCACTTTTTTTTTTTGGGGTCAAGGTTGTGACTTGTTGTGGCCCTCTTAATTAAGTGTCTAGTAATAAAAATGCCTTTTTGTGTGGGACAATTGAGAATTTAAGACTACTTCATTTTTGTTTGATAAAAAGCTAAATACAGTGAGTTTTTTTTTTTTAATCTTTATTTAAAGTCCCATTCCTTTGTACTTGCTAGTGTGTTTTTGGGACTTAAAAGGTTCCATACTGATTTTCTTTTCTTTGCCTAGGATGCCTGACATAAATTCTTTGGTCCCAACTGTGATTTACCCATGCAAAATTATGTGAGACATTTTGAAGGAAATATTGCTGAGTTTGATATTATGGAACAAATTTTAGTGCTTGTTTGTTGCAACAATTTTTTAAGCTCGTTATACTTGTTCAAGTACAATTTTTTAGAAGTTTACTTTGATCTAACTTAGTTTTTAAGTTGAATAAACTGATAAAAATAAACTCTTCCACAGTTAATAGAAAATTAAGTATCAATACAGATGAAAATTTGGATTAATATTGCAGATCTCATGTATCAATTACATATAATATCTCTCTCACATTATATAGGTACTAGATGTTGTTGAATCCTATATAATGTAATAGATATATTACATAAAAATGATACATAAGATATTCTTTTTAACATAGATGATATATAAGAAACGTTTTTTTACGTAGAACATTGATAAATGCGAATGCAATTAGGATGATTCATTCCTTTCAAGATAGACTTGAACATTCTCAGCCAATTAAAAAGAGAACAGGCCTTGTCTATGAAAAATGCACTAGAATGTACTGACATCTCTCTCTTTGAAGTTTGATTAGAGCATCATATCAACTCTTCGCCATTAACATGAACAGTAGTCTATGATTGTATGAGAGCATCATATCAACATATCGTCATTAACATGAATAATTCTATGACCACAATTTAGTATGCGAGTTGGATTTCTAGTCAAAACGCAATCATTTTGTAAGGAGCAACGCTGCTGGGGATTCAAAATCTCACAAAAAAAAAATTTTCAGAACCTTTTTAAAGTGGCACAAACGTGACAAATTTTTAATTAAAAGCAAACATTAATGCGGTCACGTCAAAATATTCTTTATTGTTCTAAAAACACATCTCATATATATGTGTATCCCCACTCTTTTAACTTACATGCATTTATCTCGTGCTACTCCCACTGCCATTGTCATTATATGATCAACACCATGGAATTATTTAAACTTTGTTCATATGCAACGTCACACTATCATTAAGGATCTTTAATTAATTGGAGAGAGCTTTAGTTAGCTGTATTAAGAATCCCATTATTAAATAAGAGTGCTACTATTCTTCTTTTGATAAATTAATGATTTGAATCTTAACGTTTTCATTCATGAAGATACGAATTGAACTACAGGACTCTTGTGGTGGTCTTGGCTAGAGTGCCATTATGATTATATTAAACGCAAGGGAGAGAAGCTTTAGACAAAATGTTTGTATGGAAATTTTTCACATTGATAGTTTAATAAGTACTAACAAGATGTTCAGCAAAAAGAAAAAGAAAAATACTAACAAGATGGAAGCATTACATAAGGATTCTCTCCCATTATACCCACGTAAATCATGTCAGTAAAAGAAAAAGAGAAAAGCAAAAGAAAAATGGAAAAAGCCAAAAAAAGGAGAACCCAAGACCTTAACAAAGAACTTCAGTTAGTACACATGTCAGCTCTGCTGCACCTGTGAATTATGATATGTCAGTCCCAACTCATCATCTATTCAACTAAAGTTGACCCCCCTCCTTGTGCTTTTGTTAACACCAACAACAACAACAATACCCACCTCACCTTTTCATAATTTTGCACAGATTCTCATTCCCCTAGTGTGTGAGCTCATTCCATTCCAAAAATTGGTGTCTGAAAAAGATTGGGCTTTGCATGAGTTTGGAATGTGTGTAGAGCTGGGCCAATCCAGCTGCTTCCATAACCAGAGGAACCCTCATTATAACTATTGCTACCACTTAAGGCAATGGGTGTCGCAAATGGGATATGTGACGTACCATTATTCTGTTGATGAACATTATAGCCAACATTGAAATACCCATTGTTGCTTTCACTGGCAGAGTTAGAACTTGCACAATAGTCCATGTTAAAGGGTAAAGTTGTGGTGTTGTGATAGGCAGACACATTTGTGGTAGATGGGATTAGATGTGGTTCAACACTAGGGTTCTTGGCATTGCCAAAAGAAGTAGCACTGTTTTGGTATCCAAGGATGGACCAGTAATCTGATGGGTCTTGTTTGATGGGTATTGCAAAGCTTAAGGAAGAGCTTGATGGCTGTGATGCAAAGGTAATGGAGGACGCCGAGGAAAGATCACGCTCGTCTGATCGGCTTCCCCCATCAATGCTCTTGCTATCAGAAGCTGCAGAATCAGATGAATTCTTTGATTTGCTGGACATTCCTCCGATGGGAAGGTTGCTGTTGGCAATGCTCTTTACATCGTAGCGGCTCATGTCAAAGTTGGTTACAGCATTTAGGCCTCTGAACTTGATGGCAGCAATGTCATAGGCCTCAGCAGCTTCTTCTTGGGTGCCTGTTTGAAAAAAATTATTCGAACTTAATTATTCAAGTAAACAATGTGCAGTGTGTTTGGATAATTTGATGTAGCTTTTTTTCTAAAGTGCACTTAATTATTGCTGAAAGCTACTTAAAATATAGTTATTTATAAAAAAGCTAAGCTTTAAAAAGTTGTACATAAACAAATAAATGAAAAGGCTAAACCACAAAGGTGTTACAAACAAGACCCTGCATTTTCATCTAACAATGTATTCTAGTAAATTGTTGGGAGAAGAATCAGGAAAGGAAGCTCACTGAAGGTGCCAAGGTAGAGATCTTTGTTGCCAGCAACTCTTCCAATTCTTGCTTGCCATCTACCATGTTGGTGGTGCCTGAATAAATAGTGCACATTATTTATAATATTATTAGTACAGACCAAGTAAATTTTATATCACTTAAAATAATTATTATCTCATGTACTAAATATATGCAAATGAAGATGTATACCTCGTAACGCCTCTGTAGATAGATGCTCCTCTCGAAAACCCACTACTTTTCCTAAACGTATATAATTAACAAAGGAGAAAAAAAAAAATGTATCAGCCACACCTTTTTAAATCCACTACATTCATACATTAAAGGATTTTCCAAAAGATGGAGGAACAACAACAAAAATGGAAAACTGTGGCTAAAAGCAAATCAAATATTCAATTAATGATTATTACTACCTTCGAAGTGAAGCAACAAACTCCTGCCTAGTCATGTTTTTCATCTCTTCCAGTTCTTTCTCATAGTTACAAACCTTTAGAAACCCAAGAATAAACAATTCATAGGGTCAGATCCAAACTTCGATATAGAAAAAATAATAACAACAATAAAAACTTTCTTCTTTAACAAATTTAGCACAGACTCACCGGAAAATTTGTAGTGGTGGTCGGCCCCCAGTATTTAAGAGCAGCCAGATCATAAGCTCTTGCTGCTTTCTCTTCTTTATCATAACCGCCTAAAAAATACATTAAAATAAAAACGAAATCATGTCAAAATGAGAATCCATAGGGGAATCTATAAATTGGATTTACACATTCATGCAAAAGCGAATCTTTGTTACAGTAAAAAACGAAATCTAATGTCACTTCGATCGAACTAGGTGACACATTTTTTATCATGAAAGAAGAATAGAGAACAACATAATGTCACATAGTAATGGAAAGTAAAAAAATAAAATGATGACCATTGATTCTGTACTAGGAAGTAACAGTAGTACAACAATTATTTACTCATGGAAGAGACAAGAGAGAAGAGAGACATAGAAAACTCACCCAAATAAACTGATCAGAAAATAATGATGATGATGATAATACGAGAGCGTCCATGCCATTGCCAATCAAAACAAACAAACAAAAAACAATAAAAGCCACATCAGAATCTTCATCAATGCGTGTACTTATACTATACCACAATCAAATCTGAACCCTTCATTGTTATTATTATTAGCATGTAAAATAAATTCTTGGGATTCACATTCACACACGCACGCACAGTTATATACATTCCTTTACTCCCATTAATTCCGGTTCACATTCACACACCCACACCATCTTCATTCAGTGATCAGGACAATTCTCTCTGAGTCCACAGTCTCAGACCCAGATCTCGTGGACCCAGGACTCAATGGTGTACGCACCCTAGGCGCACGTTAGAAACTTAAACATATACATATAAACAATCCCGAAACCCTAAAAACCTTAAAATAGAAAAAACAAAATAAAAAAACAAATTTTTACCTTGTCTTCCTTTCCTACTTTGCCCTTCTCTTCTGCAACTGTTGTCCCAAAGATGTGCTTCATATCTGCCTGTCCACCTATGTCTGATATTTTCCCATACACATATTTCAACAAATTTTTTTAAAAAGAAAAATTTGTAATTTTATGTGGGTGTTTCAAAAAAACAAAAAGAAACTATATAGAACTATACAAAGTGGAACATTGAGAGTGAGATAGATGATTTTTATTTACCGGGTCACGCCACGGTAGATGGAAGTGCGTTGGCCAAAGGTGTCAACAGTTTTCTTAGGCGGTGGTTCGGTAGTAGCAACATGGAGGTTCTGGGGTTGGGTTTGGGTTTGGGTTTGTTGTTGTTGTTGTTGTTGCTGTTGTTCGGTGGAGAAACCGCGGAGGAAACTAGCGGCTATGGTTTTGAGCTCAGACTCATACATGTTATCATGTTCAGTCTCTGTATGAGGATGAGTTGATGAGACATGATTGACAGTCGTCACAGAAGTCTCGTTAGAAAACTGAGCTAGCGGTGGAGTGGCGGTGGAGCCGCCGCCCAAGAAGTCCTCCAGCTTGGGGCCACCGGTGAATATTGATAAGTCGGTTGCATCTTTTTCTGTAGCAGCTGCATCAACTACACTGCCTGTAAAAGTAAACCCAAAAATAAATTTTATATGATGATATTATTTGATCTTATCGCTTAGGATAATACACTTATTGGATTTTAGGTGAAGATTTGAACTTACGTCACATCACGATAAGAAATTTTGTCAGTTAACGAGAGATATCTCCAGTTAAACTAACTACTAATTAATTTTTAGTATGAACAGAATTTGATTTACAGTTGAGCTAACTAAACCTATTATCTATCTATGTTTGAGCAAGAATATGCATGTATAGAAAAAAGTGTGATGTGTACCTGAGGAGGAAGAGGTAAAGGAGTGAAAGAGAGAGAGGGGAGAGGAGTGAGAGGGCAAGTTGGAGTGGTTGGAAAGAGAGAAGCCGAGCCAGTTCTGATGAGGAGAAGAATCCATGTTGTTGTTGTTGTTGTCGTCGTCGATGAGCGTGAAAGAGAGAGAGGAGGGACTCTACTTGAAGTTGGGGTTTGCTGATTTTTCTGTGTCTTTGGAAATAGAGCAAAAAAAGAAATTAGAGTTTTTTTTGTTTTAAAAACTTCTTCTAGAGTGGCAGAGTGAAGGAAGGTAAAATGGGGGTAATGGAGAAGAGAGGAGGGTGAGGATGACACAGATATAGAGGAAGGAAAAACAAGAAAGAGAAAGAGAGAGAGTCTCTCTAAGGGGTTGCACAACAAACGAGGTTATTACACTGAAGGAAAATATAGAGGTTCATATAATAGTAGACAAATGTAAGTAATTTTAATACTATTTTAACTTAGAGGGGAATTGTGATGTAGCAAAGCAAGTGGAAGCTTTTCATGGGATGACAAAACGGTGTTCTCTCTCTCTCTCTCTCTATCTTTCTCTGTCTTACTCTTCCCCTATTGACCAAAAGAAATAATAATTTTCACAATTCGGGACGTGATTAATGGTAAGAGTCATTGTCTTAGGATTTAGGAAGGAACGGTTTGAGTGGTAGTTCTAATAAAATTTATGTGGTACACATGATATTACTTATTATTATTACATAATGTGAAATTGATGAGTCCAAAGACCTAATTTTTTATTTTTAAAAAAAAATCCGGAGAGAGAGATTTGTGGGTTTCATTTTTTTTTTTTTTTGACTAATGTGGGTTTCATTTTAATGTGTATGTATATGAAACTATTAATGTGTCATATTGAAGAATATGTGTATGATTGTGGGGAAGCAAGGGGGTAAGAAAGGGGACACGGTGACACTTAAGAGAGAAGGGTTTTTCATTTTTGTGTGAAAAAAAAAAAAAAAAAATCATTTCAATTGGTCCCTACAGATTGCCGCGTGTCAATTTTTTTATGTCCCAATAAAATAAAGCTCCAGCTCCTCCTCATTTTGACTAAAAAGACAACTCGCGCCTCTCTCGCCTCGTTTTGTTCTAGTAGAGTTTGTATTTGTAGGACTAAATTTTGGTGACCTCATGTGTGTATGTAACATTTGCCTGCAATACTCACGATGATCCCACAGTCCATACAGGGTATTGTACTATTCTATTCAAACCTATAATATTTATAATTAACAAGTACTCCAACTACACAACAAGTGCGTGTGTTTCACCTGCTGAATCCCATGGAAATTCTAACTCAAATTAACCATGATGAACAAAAAGTGAAAACATGTTTTAAACCTTGAATGGATTTGTTTGAATAAAGTACTTTTTTTTTTCCTTTTCTTTTCGAAAGCTAAAAATTTAAGGATCATAGATCTATCTCGATGAAGATTTTAAGCATCATTTTAATGTTATGCAAAGTATAGTATATTTTTGTTTTATTATAAAAATACATTGAAGAAAGACTCATCAGCTTTATTTTGGTACATGATGTATATACTTTAAATATAATTAATCATGCTTCTCTTTTTCTTCTTTTGTCGTCAATTACCTTAATTATTGAAGATATCCAAACTAGATTAAGCTAATTCTTTGACTTATGATATTGTCTGATGGACCTTTATTTTTCTTTGTACTTTAGAAGATCTCTATCTCTCTAATTGCACATTCTTCTTCTTTTTTTTGTCTAAATGTTGAGAATATGAGAGAAATTATCTCTTTTTCTTTGGACTTTGATTTGGATCCAGTACTCTAAAACATTGCACCTATTAAAACGGCGACATGTCTTCATTTTTAACCATGGCTTTGCCCATTTTATAAGTTGAGGAATAAAAAATTAACAACGTAGCAAAAGAAAAAGGCCTCTTCTTTTTCCCTTGAATGTGAAAAACAGAGCGTGGTAAAGGTGAAAGGAAGAAGCGAGTGGAGAAGTGAGGAGTAGGGGTGGTGACATTCATAGCATCCAAAGCACCAACACGAGTGAATTAGGAGGCATGGAGGGAGGGTTCCGCATACTGCGAGAGGATAGATTTGCTAATGGCATCCACATGCCTGCATGTCATGCACATGACACGTGTGCATCAACAATAATATTTTATTTAAAAATGTCTACCACACGTGTCAGATGGACCCTGAACCTGAAGATGCCATGTTGCATGCAATATCTGATTGTAAAAGAGTATTATTTATGTGGTACCTAGAGAGTATGCCAGGGGGAGCTAGCTGGGCATCGTTGCTCTTGAAGATTTTGCTTTTAAAGTACTTATATTTTTACACTACTACATGGGCCATATATCCATGCAGAATAATATTTATGCTTTTAAACTTATACTAGACTAATATCTAGCTCAATGACCAAAAAGAGAGACTATTATAGTAGTATGAATCTTTGTTTTTTTCTTTGTTATTCTAAATGTAAAGATAATTGCGGATTTGCACATGGGAGAGTAATGGAGTACTTATCCAAAGAAAAAATAATAATAGCCAAGGAGAGAAGAAGGAAAGAGAGGATAGTCCAACTATTGCCCTACATAATTGGAAACTTTGGGGCTTTTTTATTATTGGAAAAGAACCATCTCTATCCATTTAATGGTCCAAATTAAATATTGCAAATCCAAAAATTATATTTATGTTAGGTTATTTTAATATTTAAATCACATCATAATATGCGTACGTAATTATGTAGTCACACACATGACACAACCACATTATGAACCCTAATTCTATGGCATCTATAGTTGTTTAAGTTATTTTTCAAATTATTTTCATTGTATGTATTGTGGACCCACATTACGGGAGCCGGTGATTGAAAATGGCATGATATCGTGGATGGAATCAAATCCATTCAATTAGGTAGGCTTAATTGTCTCATATCGTTCCAAAACCCGTACCCTAATTCTATACCAAATTAAGGTCTAGTTCAATCAAATCACGTATTACCAAAACTTTGATAAAGCCAAAAACGCTAGGCTATTTTTTTTTTTTTTTAATGTTATTGACTATATATACATATATAACATGATTCCACATATGTTATTGTTTTATATATAATAAAATTAACATCAAAATAATTTTTTCATGACTTAAAACATTTTTTTAATTAGCTCTAACTAATAATTTATTTTTCATCTTATGTCGAAGCTTTATTTAGACAAGCTTAATGGCTACAAATATATGGTCGCAATCTAAGATCACATTATGAGAAAGCTATATCTATTTCTTAGATTCAAATCTTTGAGAATTTCTAGAGATTTGAATATAAAGTTCCCAACACATTTTTTATATGATTGACTCTAGTAACTTTTACTTCTTGAGCACCTTTTTTTCTTTAAATATTTATTAATAGGTGATGACTTCTCCATGATTAACTTGTACCCTGAAACTTAAATACTAGTATAATCTTTATAAATTAATTATATAGATAGCTTAAAACATTAATTATTAAGAATAATAATCTACTTTTAAATTTCTTTTATCATAATTAATGTTCTTCAAATGTCTCAAATCCAAGCTTTTTGTTAAATGAATGAGTGATTGCCCAATTACCAAATATTGATGGTGTTAATTAAGAATTATAAAACATATAAAATGTCAACTAATTTAAAATAATTTAAATACAATAAATATCATTTTTACATGCCTAAATATATATATATATATAGATATATATATATATATATAGAGAGAGAGAGAGAGAGAGAGAGAGATGGGTTCAAGTTATACCTTTTTTAAGCCATTGGATTTAAGTAGATCTAATGGTAAAAAAAGACCCTCATAAATGCTAATGTTTTGATTAGGATCTCATTAATTATCCCTCTTTTATTATTTTATACCTATCTTTAAACCCAAAAAAAAGTGTCACTTCTGACTCTCTTTCTACATTTCTCTCACTGTCTATCATAGCAAACCTTGAAGCCTGTTCATCCACAAATTCTTCAATACCCTATGAAATTTCAGATAGATCTACAGCTCTTGTCACTCATAGGACTACTGACATAGCTTGTAGTCACTCCAAAATCAGCACCAAAACTTCCAAAACTCAACTTGGTTCTTTCAAACTCAGGGACATGGATATGGTTTGGAAGAATAACAAGCTGACGTTGTGGAAGATGTAACTCCTCCAACAAGAGAAGATTGACAGAAACACATGCCCACAATGGCATGGCAATAATTCATTCAAAAGATAATCAACTAGGCAATAGAGACAAAAAAAAAATGACAAAATCTATAGTTTTCAAGTAGCAAAACACATGTACAATGTTCAGAAAACATCAAATAATTATTACAACCATAACTTAGCTTACAAATCAACAAACTCTTTGTGTCTTTTTTTTTTTTTTTTTTTAATTGATTGGATAATCAAAACAACAAACTCTTATTTAAAAGTACACATGCCCCAAATAAGAATAAAAATCATTTGCCTTGGACTACATACCGACTGACTTAACAATTTAAGGAATACAGGCAACAACAACCAACTTTAGCATCCATGGAAAGTCTGAAAGAACCAAGTTGAGTTTTGGAAGTTTTGGTGCTGATTTTGGAGTGACTGCAAGCTATGTCAATGGTCCTGTGAGTGACAAGAGCTCTACATCTCTATCTGAAATTTCACAGGGTATTGAAGAATTTGTGGATGAATAGGCTTCAAGGTTTGCTATGATAGGCAGTGAGAGAAACATAGAGAGAGTCAAATATAACACTTTTTTTGGGTTTAGAGATGATATAAAATATAATAAATTAAGGATAATTAATGAAATTCTAATCAAAATATTAGCATTAATGAGGGTCCTTTTTTCACCGTTGGATCTACTTAAATCCAATAATTTAAAAAATGTATAACTCTTTAGAGTTACACTAGGTATAACTTAAACCCATTTCATATATATATATATATATATAGAGAGAGAGAGAGAGAGAGAGAGAGAGAGAGAGAGAGATATTAAATTCTATAAGGACGTGGCGTGAAACCAATCTTTTACTCATTCAATAAATGATTGTCACATCAGTACTGTACTTAAAATTCAATACATCCTACCACACCTAATAACATCTCAATAAATTCCCAATTTGGTTGGATTTATATATTAGTATTAGAATTGATTGAGTGTGATTGTGTTTATTTTTAAATATGTGATAAGATGATATGACATGTTACGATTGGATGGGTAAAACATGAATTTTACACAATGTCCTTATAGAATTTAATCTCCTATATATATATATATATATAAGGAATATCATTTTTTTTTTTGGGCTTATGGATGACAAATATAAGGAATAACATTTTTTTTTTTTTGGGTTTATGGATGACAAACATAATAGGTCTCAAGTTCCTAACACAAGAAATCCCAGTAGACTACCTTTTTTTTCTTCTAATCATGCAGAAAGCCAAATTGTCGACCCTGCTGTTTGGTTGTTGGACACTTTGGAAGAGGGTTTTTTTTTTTTTTTTTTTTTAAATGCAAATCTATTTGTGGAGGAATATGTTTTATAAATATGCATCATATCTAAGTCAGGGGCGGAGGCATGTATAAGGGTGGGGGCCAGGGTCCCCCAAAATTTTGAAATTTTTTTTAAATATATATAAAATTATTTTAATGTTTTCAAAATTTAGTCTACAAAAATAAGAGTTGCCCCCCCCCCCCAAATATTTGAATTAGTCCAATAATACTCTAAAATAAATAATTGGTCTAATAGTTATGAGATATAACTTTATTTTTTGCAATTCTATTTTTTATTGTAAAATATGCTCTTAAATCTGTTAAATATTTGATAAAGTTTGGTATCAAACATGTTTGAATCTATCTTTTTCAACCCGTTTTGTGACGATTAACAAGTCATTGACTCATTAAAAAAAATTAAATTTTGTCACTAAAACTACACATGAGATGTGTCTTTAGTTGCCACATAATGGATTAGAGCAAGGTAGCTTTAAATATGATTGGAGCCTAACTTATTCCTCCAAGTTTTGGGATCATTCATGTTTTTGAAAATTTCATTAGTTCAATTGAAAGATTTTTTTACTTACTTTATTATAAAATTTGATAATTTGTAATTAAAATGAAACGTTTTAAGAATTTTACTATGAAAATGGAAAAAATGAATTTTATTTTATGAAAGATTGCCATCAAAAATAAATTTTAATTGAAAATACTAAACTCTTTTTTTTTTTTTTTTGGTTGGGTGCGTGTATATATAACTTATCAAATAAAAAAGTGTGTGCATATATATGTGTGTGCATATGGTAAAAAGCGTGTTTGTATATATATGTATGTGGGGGGGGGGGGGGGGGGGGGGGGAGGGAGTTATCTTGATAAATATATTAGCGTCGCAACTTAGCCCTCCCAAACAAAAATTCCTAGCTTCACCCCTGATCTAAGTGATGTACATATGGCACAAAAGAATAATTAAAATGTGACTAAATGACATATAAGACCTTTAAATGAGTGATAATATAACACTATAACTTTTTGTTTTTAAATCTTAAGGTTCATTAGGTGAAATAACACCTACTTTATATTCTTTGTCGGTATATAAAGGGAAATTAATTAAAAACCCCTTCCTCCACCCCTTTTTTTGATTGGCACAACCCTCAACTCTAAATTCTCTGATATCTCAAAGGTTGATCATTGTCCTTATAAACTAAGCTCTTATTATATTCCATCATTTTTTTATTAAAAAAAAAAAAAAAAATCTTGTATGTGTGTGTATATATATATATATGATCACCTCAAGTTTGTCAAAATAATTATAAATAACTAAAAATTTATATCTTCTAATTAAAAAGGAGTAGAATATAAGATGGAACAGCTCAAAAACAAAATATGTATTATCTCTTTTATAACAAATGAGTTCCACAACTGTATGATTTTTCTTTGGTAGAAAGGGGAGAATTTATTTAAATATATAGTGCAAATACATCAAGTATGGACATGTGACACATGCAGCTTGTCTAGTTTCAGGAATTAGTCATAGGGCACTCCTCTAGGAATACCTGTATACAAAAGATCCTAGGTATATCTACATAGAACAAAAGATGGACATAGGAATACATCTCCAAACCGCTACTTTGCTCCATCCCCCTTTTCGCGAGTCAATTTGCAACTACGTTAGTTTCACGGTAAGTATGATGTAGACAGACCATCCATTCCGTCTCAAAAGAAGTTAAAACATGTAACCACAAAAGTATAATATTTACCGCAAATTGTGAAAAGAATAATACATATATATTTTTTTGGTAGAAAGGAGAGAATTTATTTAAATTTATAAAGCAAATACATAAGCATGTCAACGTGACACATTCAGCTTGTCTAGTTTCAGGAATCACAGGGCACTCCTCTAGGAATACCTATATACAAAAGATCCTAGGTATATCTACATAGAACAAAAGATGGACAATAGGAATACATCTCCATTCCCGAGTCAATTTGCAACTACATTAGCTTCACGGTAAATTTGATGTAGACGGACCATCCATTCGGACCATCTATTCCTCTTACTGAGGAACATCTAGTAATCATAAATAAAAGGGGTCAAAGCTGGAGCCATAGTCCCAGAAAAAGTTAAAAATGTAATCACAAAAATATGATATTTATCACAAACTGTGAGAAGAATGATACACATATCTTGCGACCACCACTAATCCCAAGTTGCAAGTATGTGTCTAATATATGGACTAGAAACAGGACCAACCAGACAGAACCCAAACTGTAGTACAAGCAAAGGGCACATGAAAATATATAGTAATAATATGATGAGAGATTAGTAGTAGATTAGGTATTAATCAAGTAGTGGACAGCAGGCAGGACCTCAAAACCCGGATAAGAAGTTAAAAATGCTTTTAGACTAAGCAACCAAAAAGCAAAAAACACATAAGAATACAAAAGTTGGAAGTGAAGTGAAAGTGTTGAGGAAAAAATTAACCAAAAAAAAAAAAAAAAGGAAGTGAAAGCAGATTGGCAGAGAGTTCGGCGGGAGTGTGTTTGCATTTGATTTTGATTCTTTTCTTTACAGTAAAAGGTAATAATGTAAGCTTAAAAACACTTAAAATAAAGTGATAAATTGGCTGGCTTTCGTAATTCAAGGCCAAAAATTTTCCACGGTCAAACTATGTTCAAAGTAATGGAGTGGGTTTTTGTGGTCAGTGAAACGAATCATTCCTCACGTTCTGCAATATTTTATTATTACTTCATGATCACCTCTCACATGACCTTCTTTTTTTTAATTTTAATTATTTTTTTTTTGGCAGATAGATGCGAATTTTTATTCTTATTGTTCAAACAAATTTTTTTTTAAAAATATTATATTTTACATTCTGTGTATTGGAAAGGTCTATTAATTGTCTGAACTTTACTTATATATGATTTGGGACATGTGTCTTTTAGTGTGGACATGTGGGTCCAAAATGTTGATATGATTCTCATTCGTGCGATGGATTGATTTTTTTGGGGTACAGGACGAGTCAATAATATCGGAAGAACGCTGTTGTCTTTTGAATTTATGTTTATATAAAGAAATATATATGTTTATGGTGATCCACTGATCCAGCTGCTACTAATTGGAATTCCACTGTAGCAAATTTGGTATATCCCCAAAAAACAAAAAAGTTGCTGCTGATTCAATAATTTTGAAACTTCTTCAACTTAGTTTAATTATAATATTGGAGGATTTTTTCTTGTGTGGTAGCTAAAGTTTAAAATTATTTGCGGAAATTCTGATTTCTAAACATAGTCATTGATTTTTAAAGTTTTTTAAAAAATAAAGTCTTCACTTCAAAATATATTTTATTTGACATGAGCTAGTTCAACTCCAAAATTATTGTCTCTCACTTTCACTACAACCACTTGAGAAAGCACTTGCAATTTGCAAACTCTTTAATATTTAAGACTAAGTGCTCGTTTGGTTTAGAAATATCTCAGTTTTCATAACTGAGTTTTCAAAACTCATGACTCAAACTCCCAAAACTAATAATTCTTAACTCAAACTTCACATTCACTTAAAAACTGCAAAACATATGTTTTGGTTTAAAAACTCAGTCACATATCTCATTTTAATAACTCAACTTTTTGCGAAAACTGTGAACCCCGCCCACTGAAAATCAGTTCTCAGTTTTTGAAAACACTCAAATGTTGTTTCTGAATTCCATCACTCAAACTCAAATTTTTGAGTTTTGAGTGATGGAAACAAGTGCTCAAAACCAAGCCAAACACAAGATTTTTTATGAAACCCACGCATTTTGGAAACTCAGTGATAAAAACTGAGTGATATCACTCAAAATCAGTGTGATCCAAACAGGCTCTAAGTCTTTCAAACATTGAATTTTTAATAAGTAAAAAGTTAATACGATCACCAATCACCATAAATAACCGATCGCCCTAATTATTTGTTTTTATTTAGGAAAATAGAAAAAGAAAGGTACCATGTATCTTAAAAAATAAAAATAAAATAAAAAATGAAATAGAACTCTTTTGAGCTGCTTTTGCACATTAGTTAAACTTAACGTGTGAAATGTTTAACTTTCTATGTCCTAAAAATTGTCATTCTATTTTTTTCACTTTTATTTTAGATCTATAACAAGAAGGTGCCGCGTATGAAAGTCTTACAAGAAATTATTGCTTATATATTCAATCAATCAATGGAAAATATTTTCAATTTTAACTGAATTATATTTCAGTTGGCAAGACAAAACAAAAATCAATTAAAGTCAAAATTTTCTAATCTTGACTGAATTTATATTTCATATTTTAGCCAAATCTTCAAACTTATGTCCAAGTTTGTCTCATAAAAAATTTGTGAATTCAAGCTGTTTCTTTTAAAGGAGCAAAAGAAAATTTTTTAAGTAGTCATGATTAATAAATAAATATCATATATAAATATTTTCTATTGAACAATTGCACATGTTGGTAATTAGTGTTAAGTGATTCTACAGTCACTTTTCAAAAGAATTAATTATTTTGGCTTTAATTTTAAGTTACTTCAAGTAAAGTGTTATATACTCACAGCAATATTATAACGAACACACGTGGATGTGATCTGCGACTGGTCGTCCGCACTTCGGTATGAGTTTTTGGATTCAAGATTTGCTCATCTTCATATTTAATAATAAGTAGGTTATTATAAATAAAACTAGATGTTCCAGTAAATAAGCTGGTAAACACTGAATGTGGACACGTGACAGAGCACGTGCCATCTCAATGGCTTGCTCTTGTCACGAGCCACTGGACGGAATGGGCGGTGGGACTGACCACTGAACACTCTAACCTTGCAATTTGCTACAACCACCGTACTCTACACGTGCATGTTTCCTATTCTTTTACCCTTTTTTTTATAGTTTTTTTTTTTTTGAAAGGAAAATCAACTTTCATTTAACTAGCAAGAGACGATGAATCCACAAACAAAGCTTCTAAAGCAGGCGGAGGAGAGTCCTCCAGCCAAACACTTTCCTCACTAGTATGTCTAGCAAAACGAGCTAGAGAAAGGGCTACCCCATTAGCATTACGTCTAATACATTGAAATTCCACATGCCTCAACCTTCTAGCCAAGTAGCGAACATCATCATAAAGGTTCCCCAGACGAGACCAATCTGACTGAGACAAGGCTATTAACTGCATCACATTTGAATTATCACCCTCCATAATTAAGTCAGAAAACCCAGCATCAATCGCAAACTCCAACGCACGCTGACAAGCCAAAACCTCGGCCTCTTCACTATCCGTGACTGCATGACCCTTTGACGACAATGCAGCCATCTCCTGACCGTCGCCGTTCCGAATAATCACGCCAATCCTTGAAGCTAAAATATCAGTGAAAACAGCAACATCAAAATTTAGTTTGTACATCGTTCCTACAAGTGGCTGCCACTGCTGTGTTTGGCCATTAGACACAAGGATCGCAAGGTGAGTCCGAGCCTCCAAGAACTCCATAAGGAGACTACGAGTAGGGCTATCCACGGGTCGGTCTGAGTCGGGTTTGTGCCTAACCCACAACCGACCCGATCAGATTGAGTGGAGAAATTCTAGACCCGTCGCCGACCGCGAAAAGCCACCAGTCGAGTTGGATCGGGGCTCGGGTGGGCGGCGGTCGGAGTTGATTTCGACCGAAATAAATGGTAACAAACACTGAAGAACAAAATCAACATATCTCCCCAAAGAAAAGGTCTACAAACCCAAAGAACAGATCCACAAATCCACAGATAACCGAACATAAGAGATGAAATAGAAAGATTGAATCTGAGAGATGGAGGCAAAGACGAGCTGGGACATTGCAGAAGAAGAGCACAAATCAATGATGAAGAGATAGAGATCGACGATGGAGAGGCAGAGATCGACAACAAGCATGAACGGCGAAGGGTAAACATCGAAGAGAGTGAGAGTAAGAACTGAGAGTGAGAGGATGATTTTGGAAAGTAAGGACTGGAATGAGGCTGGTTAACAAACTTTAGACCTTTAAACCCATTTATATGGCGGTCGGGTCGGGTGCCTCGGGTATTGGAGGAAGAGACCCACACCCGATCCGCCGGAATCGATTTTGGAAAGCAAGGACCCGTTGCTGACCGTCGGAGGAGTCAGATCAGACGGTGAACGGTTTGGATCCGGTTGGTTTGGCCGGGTGGGTCGAATCTACGGGTTGTTTGGACAGCCCTAACTACGAGCACGCCCAATCAATGTACTCGGCTCTTGTAGGATACCACCATGCACAACACGGTTGCGACGATGCCAAAGAAGCCAGCAAAGCACCAGAAAAGACTCAAACATGTCCAACGTCAACTTATGCAATAAATCTTCAATTAATCGAATCACAGAGACTTGGACAGTCAACCCCTTCTGCAACATACGGTGTGAGCAACTCGCCCACACGTCCTGAGCAGCAGCACACTTCCACAATGCATGTAGAATTGTTTCAGGGACTCGTTTGCAAATGGGACACAAGTCATCCTCTATAATCAGTCGCTGCCGAAGCTTTTCAAACGTTGGAAGAATATTGTGACAAGCTCGCCACACAAATACTTTGATTTTAGTTGGAATGTGAAGCTTCCAAACTCTCACCCAAACTTCGCTGTTAGACCCCAGATTGGACCCATTACTTTCTTAGCTTGACTCTCTCCACAGACTCCTAGCAGTATAATAACCAAACCGCACCGAATACCGCCTATTTTTGTTATGTAGCCAAAACATCACATTTGGTACATATCGTCTGCTCAGAGGGATCCGATAAATAGCCTCAGCATCATACCTACTAAAAACCATGTCTATGAGAGTATGGTCCCATTGGAAAGTATTCCAATCAATTAGCTCCGACAAAAGCCAATCTTCCTCTATATCATTCGGTGGAACCATAATTTTATTTGTTGGATGGCGAGGCAACCACTTGTCTGATATGCCAGCAACATCCCTTCCTCAAAATAGGTTGAGCAGCAAGTAAGCTTTTCCAAACATATGAGCTTTTTGGATGATCAACCGCCTCCAAAAAGGTGCAACGGGGAAAGTATTTGGTTTTAAAACAACGATAGAGAAGAGAGTCATGGTTGGTCAACATTCTCCACCCCTGCTTCGCCAGCATAGCTAAGTTGAAACTTCGAATGTCTCTGAACCCCATACCTCCCTCATTCTTTGGCTGAGCAAGGGACTCCCAGCTCTTCTAATGAATCTTCTTATCATCCCCATTTTGACCCCACCAAAACCTAGCACACATCATATTTAATTCATTACAAAATTTCACTAGGATTTGGAACATCCCCATCGTATATGTAGGAATTGATCGGGCCACGGCTTTGATTAGGACTTACTTCCCCTCTTTAGAAAGCAACTTCCCCTTCCACCCCTGAATCTTCTTCCAAACCCTCTCCTTAAGAAAAGAGAATGCTTGATATTTTGACCAGCCAATCAACGTAGGTAAGCCCAAATAGGATTCAAACTTTTCCACTTCCTTCGCGCTTAGCGTATTCTTTATCCAATCCCTTTGCACCCTTGATGTATTGCTGCTAAAGTAGACGGAAGATTTTTCAAAGTTAATACATTGACTGGAGGCCACAACATACAATGCTAAAACATCCGAAATCACTTGCACTTCCTCCCACTTAGCCTGACAAAACACGAGAGAATCATCAGCAAAAAGCAAATGAGAAATAGAAGGGGCATACCGACAAATGGACACACCATGAAGCTAGCCAAAAACCTCCTCCCTTGCCAGCAGAGATGTAAAAGCCTCAGCACAAATCAAGAATAAATAGGGGGAAAGCGAGTCGCCTTGGCGAAGCCCCCTAGTAGGCTTGAAATTGTCATATGCCTTGCCATTGATGTGAACAGAAAAGGAGGAAGTAGTGACACAACCCATAATCCGGTCAATCCACCATTGCTAAAAACCCAACTTGATCATCATTCCCTTCAAAAAAGACCACTCAACCCTGTCATACGCCTTGCTTATGTCCAACTTCAGCGCAAGCGCACCTTTTTTACCCTTTTTCCGGCCATGCATAGCGTGCAAGGTTTCATAGGCCACAAGCACATTATCAGTTATCAACCAGCCAGGCACAAAAGCACTTTGAGAGGGGGAAATTAATTGGGGTAAAATCAACTTTAATCGGTTAGCCAGCACTTTTGAAATTATTTTATAAATAACATTACACAGGCTAATAGTCTAAAATTAGACATTTTTTTTCTGGAGACTTCACCTAAGGAATAAGAACAATATGGGTATAATTTAATTCAGGCAACATAAAGCCAGTGTTCAGAAAATCCAAAACAGCATTAGTTACATCATTACCAACAATATGCCAAAATTTCTGATAGAATAGAGCATTCATACCGTCCGGTCTAGGAGCTTTAGTTGGTCCCATCTAGAATAGTGCCGTCTTCACCTCATCAGCACTAAACTCACCAGATAAAATATTAAGCATATCAGAAAATATCCTGTGAATGACTGCAGTAAGGCATTCCTGACCCCGGTCACATATCCCAAAAATAAATAGTGACAGATATTTACTTCTCGTCACATATTATCTTCTCAACAAGTCGAATATGCTGGACCTAAGCCTAATCCTTTTTTTAAAACACCCCTATTCTTTACCTAAACCTTACATTTGATCACATCAGGCTGGTGGGCTCAAGCTCAATAGACTAACAAATCCTAAATCCAGAAATCTCAAATTTTATTTACCACAAGATAATCTATAAAGTATCTGAGAAGTGAAATAATCTAACCAAAAGCTTAAAGCCTTAAACACCACTTTCTTATATATGAACTTAAAGCAATCACAAGAAGACAAATGAACTTAAAGCAAGTAGTAACAAATTGCAATGTAACAATGTGTTCCACGCTTTGTGCATGTTGCACGACACGAGTTGGCTGCTAGTGTTTCCCTGTGCAGACGTGAAATGAAACCATTGCTCGGGCACTCAGCGCCATTCTGAATTTGCCTAACCTTGACTAGAAGGCACATTTTTCATGCAAGCTCTAATTAATGGGCTGCGAGAGTGATGAATACTAAATACCATCATGCGAGGTTGGTCAAACTAGTGGTTAAGTGATTGGCAGCTCCAAATGTGAAGCCATGCTACTTATGGAGTCCGGCTTTCTGCTTGGTTTTAGATAATTGCAAGTTGTTAATCTAGAATCTGATTTTGAAATCTTGATAATGATCTCAGAAATTTCGCACCATTGGAAGATCAGTTCTACATGTCATTCTTACCCAAAGAAATCTACATGATATAATATTAACAGCATCGGAGCTCAGCTCCCACTAGAGCAGTGATTATTCTCCACAACCAATTACAATGGGTACTGAGCTGCTACAGAATCAAAGAAAGGTCCGCCATCTCAACCGTCCATTTGCACACAATACCACTAGCAATATCAAGTTATAATCTACTTAAGATGCGTTACTTTCATAAAATAAAAATAAAAAAAGTTTTTAGTTCTAAAATAAATGTCACTTGACTATTAAATCTGGTCTCATATAGATATGTCTCCTGTATGCGGGCAGGGCTTCACACCATGACAAATGCAAAATGAGAGAGTAATCACAGCAAGACCTAACTGAATCAAAGACTCTCCGGCAGACTCGCATAAACTTGCAAACAGGAGATGTCAACCATTGATAGTTGACTTAAAATGAAAGTCATCAGTTGTAGAGTAAATCAAGCCCTCCTCTACAAGATTTTGAATAGCTAACCTGTCAAAACCAGGAAATTTAGAGTTAAAGATATTTCTGTTTGAAAGCCTCTGTGTGTGTGTGTGTGTGTGAGAGAGAGAGAGAGAGAGAGAGAGAGAGAGAGAGAGAGAGACATGAGCTTATCCACTGAAACTCTTAATTGTTGGGCAATAAAATCACGGTGCACCCCCTTTTCATCAGCACTGAGACATAAGAAGATCAAAAGTGTCAGAACTAGCATACTATAGTGATAGGGATAAGCAGAGAATGAAGCATGGAAATGAAAATATAGAGGATCATGTAATGGCAAGGAAAATACATAGGAAGACATGATACAAAAATTTGTAAGACAATGGGCTCGCCATTAGAAATCCAAAGACCATACAGAAATAAAGGGAACCAATATATGAACACACACACACACGCATGTATGAATTTTATATATATATATATATATATATAGTTTTCTTTGATAGGTAAATAGGAGGGAGGCTGGTGGGGTTTGAGCCCTAGTGCCAAGCACCAGAAGAGCTGTTGGAGCCACTGGGGTATCCCTTGAACCCCATGTATGTAATTATATATTTTTTGATAATACAATTGTAGAAAAAGTGGGAGAGGGGGAATTTTGAACCTGAGTTCTCCTCATAAATAAGACTATGCAATGCCACTAAGTTGCAAGGCTCTTGACACACATGTATGTAATAAATATGCATGCATCAAAATGGCTACTGGTCTATCCAACAAATGGCATAATAAAATTGTTCATGACAAACATTTTCCACTGAATCAACCATGTGGAACCATATTATGTCATTAATTAGCTTCCTTATAATGAGAAAATATAAGCTAAGCAATGAGTTTGGTCATTTAACACAAGCCGTGGCAGAATTGCCACATGCTAAAATGTAATATCAAACCACGAAAGCCAGAGGTACCAATTTAGCCTGAATAGTACCTAGGGACTCTCCTTCAGAATTTTTTTTTTTTTTTAAGGTTCTCCTTCAGAAAATATTGGCTCATATATATATATATATATATATGCACATTTGCATTCACAATGATGCAAGCAACTGCAGAAATGCAAAAACTGGGTGAGGGACTGGAAGGGCAGGAGATTTTTTAAGGGAGGTAGAGATGCCTTTATCTATGATACAGTGTCAGGTTCTGATAACATGCTGTATGATACAGTAATTTTTTAAAACTAAAGATACATATGACAGAAATATGCCAACAAATTAATTAATACAAATAGGAATAAATATGTTAATTTTAACTTATCAAAAATATATATATGTCATTTTTAAATTTAAAAAACAAATAACAAGCATCAAAACATTTATAACAATATCTAAAAATTTTAGATACTAGATTCAAAATTTATCATATTTTTGGAAAAGTTCCCGGTATTTTTTTTTTTTTTTTTTTGCTCTTTTTAGAAATAAAGAGTATTATTATTATCATTGCTAAGAAAAGCGAATTAATTGATTTAGATGAATCCCACATATAATCCCAACCAAGAAAAGGGGGGTAAAAATGATTGGGCATAGCAATTAACTGAATATTAGGTTCAGTCAATAGTCCAGTTTCATTTTAGCCCAATTTTAGAACCAGGTAATACCACTGAAATACAAGACCCTTAGCTACTTTTTTTACTTTGTTAGATATTGGAATTGCGCAAGCCAACACCCAAGCCCAAAAACATTTGAGTTAAACACATGCAGCTACCTAGCCAAAAGCTCCCCATCCCTGATTCCCCCCCCCCCCCCCCTCTCCCAACACACAACCACTTGAGGAGATCTATGGGGGGGGGGGGGGGGGAAGAAGAAAAAAGATACACATCCTTTCAAGAATAGAAGTACTTACTTGGATGCAGGAAGCTGCAAAAAGTCTAAGACCATTTGTTCAATATTCTTCTGTCCACCAACATTAATGTATTGACTAGAGACCTGAAAAGAAAAATGTAAGTGAATAGTGAACATATCAATCAAGAATTCAGCAAAAATGAATTCCCCAGTTAGATCTTTCACCTGATTTACTGAGGTAGCTTGGTGCCCCATCATAGGTGTACTAGATGAATTAGGCATCTGTGGCTGTGTGGTAACACCAACACCTTGTAGTTTCTGTAAGCATAAATACAAGTAACACCAGAAAAGCCAGATTATATAAATAGATAAATAGATGTAATTAATATGTCAAGTAAAGCTTAGATGACATTTATAATAGTAGACTAATACCCGTAACCTGGAATTATAGAGATGGACATATATACAATCAATGAAGTGGCTTGCAATCTCATTAAAGTCAGTGATGGGCCTGAAAACAACACCCAAGTTCAATGTTAAGAAAGCAATAAAGGACCTTCACAGAATCAAATTTATACCAATGACATGTTTTTGTGAGATCAATTACATGACAACAGGGAAAAGGTCAACAAGACAACAAAAAAGGGGCTTCCACTTTTGTCAAGTAGCTCACACTTCGACATGATTCACATAAAACTTGACAATGACATAAATAAAACTAAATCCAGGATAGGCACTTCCTCACCCCATGGTGTGGAACCTATCCTTCCTCAACACCATAAATTCAAACTAGAAGACCACAAAAGCATACAGAACTTTGTATATGAATATACGATGTCGTGAAGAATTTCTAAAGCTAGTGTATGATGCTGAAGTGTCTATGTCATCATCATCCAGACTGAGAATGGCAACATACCCAAAATGTGAGCACCCAGAAGTATAAGAAATCAATCTCAGTGACAGCAAAATATCTGAGCACAGATATTTTGCACAGAGATGAAGCTACATGTATCATACTTCTATTCTTGCTGTTATTGCTCAGATGTCAACGAGGCATGACAGACTTCATGTACAGTATCCTTATGACTCCATCCCAGTTTGTTGGTTCTCTAGAGGGATTCCAACTTTTTAATGGAACATCCTTCTAAAGCTCTAAAACTTATAACTTTCTGAGTTTGACTTCATCATTTTGCTTATTGATACTACTCTAAAATCTAGAATGGCTATTTGGTATTTAATCATATTTTTTTATTGGTACCAACAAAATGGAATAGAGGCGGTACAAGAAAATTACATGCCATTACTGATGATTTAACTTCAAGTTCCAAAGTGGACATCTCCACAACTAACCTCCAGAGAGAGACAGGCTCTTAGTCACAACCTCCCACAGACCAACCAAAAGATTTTAAACCACACAGCAGCCGTGTCCAGTAAGTAACATTGCTCTTTTTATTAAACCACCCCCCCCCCCCCAAAAGAAACCTCTTTCAAATCAAAAATTCTCATTGCCCGAAAACAAACTAAACAAGATATTTTGAAAGCTCTATGTTAGACCAAAAAGTTGGCAATAACTAACTGAAACAAAGATATTTTACCCCAAAACAGTAGATAATTTGTTGATTTATTGTGATGTAGCTTATGATTTATAGAGCCTGATTTTTACAACTTTTGGGACTCATTGGGTCTTACATAGGAGGGTGGCAGACCTCTTTTTTAGGTGGAGGAATTGGTTTTGGAGGCACTCCTCAGAGATTTGTAATGCGGCTCCGTTATGTTTGATGTGGATATCATGGAAGGAGAGGAATAACTGCACTTTTGAAGATTCCAACAGATCAAAGATTCAGTTGGAAACATTTCTGATTAGAACTCTGTTTTGATTGGTCTCGTGGGTAGCACTCTTATAGATTTTGCAAAATCACTTTTATTTTGTGTATAGTTTATGTAATTCTTTTAGGTTATGGAGCGTTCACCATCATGAGCATGAAGTAATCTATTTTACTAATAAAATTTACTTACAAAAAAATGAAGTTATATCTAGTTCCAGTGCGTAAAGTAATTTTTTTGAATCTCCACCATATAGTCTTAAACATCAATGGGACATAGATTATAGCCAATATCAACACTATGCCACTAATCTTAATAAGGCTAAAATTCTTGACAATGTTCTCTGATTCCAATTTGCCAAGCCCAAGCTGTTTCCTATTTTCCCTATAATAGAATTCAAAAATCAAGAGGTCGTGGATTACCCACGAAAGAACAAACAATTATTAATTGACACTTGTTGTGACATGATCAAATACAGTGACAAATTTTTTCATCTTTCTGTTGGGACAAGGAAAACCAATCTCTCTCTCTCTCTCATAAACATCTTTCTTTTCTTTTCTTTTTTAAAGCAAGTTATGAACAATATTTTGGCCTGTATTACAGGGATGAATAATATATAAAACACACCTAAGAGCCAGATATACACAAGTATAATATACTTATTTTTAAAATGGAATAAAATACAATATGAACATGTAAATATAATAGCTAAAATTAAGAGAGTGGGGGGGGGGGGGTGTGGAGAGTAATATTATCCTCACCTTATAGAGAAAACATTTAAACTCCGCTTTCCCAAGAAGCCTTTCAAGTGTCCATGGATGCGAACGTACATTCCCTCCCTAAAGTAAAAAGATAATCACTATTATATATTACAAATCTTTTTTAGAAGGGAAGAGTGCCAATCTAAGTGCACCTATTGATATAAAACTAAAAAATTATTCCCAAGTAATCTAAATTTTAAACTCTTCATGCTCCTCTTCTTTGAAGAGAGATTAAAGGAAACAAAAAGAAACTTGGAATCCTAAATCGCCCTTTAAACTCTGAGCTATTATTACTTCTCTAATTTTCATTTCTTTTACCAAAAAGTCCCATCAACAAACCATTTATCATATTGGCGAGAAACAGTGATCAATTTATTGACTTACACAGACAACATGAGAGAATTTCTCTACGAAACAATTATTCCCAAGTAATCTAAATTTTAAACTCCTCATGCTCCACTTCATTGAAGAGAGATTTAAGGAAACAAAAAGAAAATTGGAATTCTACATCGCCCTTTAAACTCTGAGCTATTATTATTTCTCTAGTTTTCATTTATTTTACCAAAAAATTCCCACCAACAGGTCATTTATCACATTGGCGAGGAGAAACAGTGATCAATTTATTGACTTACACAGACAACATGAGAGAATTTCTCTACGGACTACTTTGGTCAAATTAATGTTACACAGGTATTCAAACTAAAATACAAATTGACCAAAAATAAAATTTTTGAAACATACAAGATTCCTTCAACTTCATTTGAGTCTACAAATTCTTGAACCCTGTGCATAGAAAAAAGACAACAAAAAAATCAAGATTGGCACAGAATTAAGAAATTAAAATAAACCAATCCAATCAAAATATAATAATTAGAAATTTTATTTTTTTAAAAAAAATTCAGATGATTCACCATTTGTTACACTCAATCCTTCCAGTCCCATCGTCAAGTAAGAAAGTAACATCAGTCACTCTCCCAGTTCTGTTGCATACCCTTCCCACAAGTGTAACCTAAACATAATTCAAACTCACAAAATGCTCGATGTGGAAGGTAAAAACAAAACAGATAGACACATAATGCAAAGTGAAAGTTTCAAGAAACACACATTGTTGACATCAACACCATCAATACTAAAATTAGATTTATCATCACTTGTCAGAAGAGCTTCATTAATTTGCTTCACAGTCAGCGGAAGCAACGACTGGGAGTCACGATTCTGCAAAAGCAAGAAATCAAAACGATAAATTACTGATTGTCCCAAAACCTTATGTTGTTAGAAAATGGTGGGTCCAACACGTGGGATTTCTAAACGGACTCAACAATTACTTTGATACCATCATAAATTACCGATTGTCACAAAAGTTTAAACAATTAAGAAATTGAGGATTAATCATTTAGTCATTATTCTAACACAAAACCCTAAAACCCTGTTTGGCACCATTTAAAAAAAAAAGCATCCACTAAATTAAGACTAAAACAACCATTTGTTTAGTTCAGGTGAGGTTTTCGTTTCTCAGAACACACAAACACATATGAAAAGTAAACAGTAAGAATTCAAGATAGTGATTCCTTCAAAATAAGAATATGCAGCGTTTGATTGCAGTGAAAAATGAAAGAAAATCGCAATTATCACAGAAACTAATCCTGATAGAATCAATCATAAACAACAAAGAAAGCGTAACCCTAAATATCAGTTACGCTATAATTAGAAATACAAACAGATGTTGAATTAGAGCAAAGGGGATTTACAACGATTTGCTTCCGTTTAACTTGTATTATAGTGATTAGGTCCATTTTCTCGGGAACCAAACAGGTGCTTAAAATTGGAAAAGAAAACGAAGGAAAGTACCTTGGAGGTAGAGAAGGAAGGATCGGGAGCCTGGGTGGCCTGAGAGGGCATGAATCCGCCGCCGGTGAAGGCAGCGCTGCCGTCGAATTCGCTTCCATACATTGCTCCGATGATTCTGTGTGTGTCTGTGAGAGAGAGGGATTTGAAATTTTGGGTTATGACTTATAATGAATTATATTATATTGGGGATTTTATTTTATTTTGATAAGAAAAATTGAGTTCCCGCCATAATTGTTTTTCTTCGTTTTTGTTGCTATCTTTTTCCTCTTTTGGGCCAAAATGCGAAAAGATCCAAGAGTTTTTTTTTTTAAAGGCTCAAGAGTTTGAGTTAGTTCTAAATGGACACTTGTACAATTAATTTTGTATTGTTAACCTTTAAGCTTTATAAATGATCCAAATTAATGTATTGTGTGTACATGACCATTTTAATTGTATATAAAAAAATAAAAAATAAAAGTTATTTTTAAGACCATATACGTTTAACACATGGTCATTCTCCTAAACTTCAAAGATCATACAAAACCAATAGTACAAGAGTTCAGTTTGCAACTAACCCAAACCACAAAGGATCTTTTTGCATTTCACCCTATTTTTTTTGACACGCACATATATATAAATATTTTCATATTTTTTTATTAAATAATATAAAAGTTTTAGGGAAGACTAATAATTTTAAAAATTATGATAAACTTTTTTTTGATAGGTGATAGTGATAAACTTAATTTAAATTTAAATCATTTAAGTAATAAATATGACTTTACTTTTCTTTCTTTTTTTTTTTTATGTGGAATTGTGAATCACTTTACATATCTAATCATATATAAGTCAACATCCAAAAAAATATAACAATAATTAAAGCTATAGGAAACCCTTTTCTATCATAGATGAAAATTGTAAATTTATAATTAATATCAAGAACTCTAACTCCTAAACACAAAAACTACAATTGTCATATCTTCTAAAATAATAATAATAATAATACAATGTCCCTATCTTTAGTTCTTCAAATGCAATATAAAGAAGGGGTTTTATTTTTTGGAAGATAGAGAAGGTTTTATTAAAATAATATCTATGGGGACAATTTTTGCTTCAAGGCCAAGGACAACATGGTTTAGCCCTTGGCCTTGAAACAAAAATTGTCCCCACAATATTTATTTTTAGGAAAATAATTTTTAAATACACTTTTTTTTTAAAAGAAATTTTTAAATACACTTTGAAATGAACTAATAGTAATATGAGAGGGGAGGGAGAATGATGTTATTTACCTAGATGTAGTACATTAAAAAAAATATTATGAGGTTTTAGTTAAATTTTATCTATAACAATTTTACGTTTATGAAACGAAGAAATTGAGAAGGGTTCTCGTTGCCTTTATCGGTGGTGAAACATTTAAGGATAATGATTGGTTTCTTAGTTCACACTATATGCCACATGACTTCCATTGCTTGGTGGATCAATAAATGACCTTTTAATCTCTTATAGGTTTGTTTTGTTTGTTTGTTTTTTTTTTTTTTTTTTTTTTTTTGAGAATGATTCAAGTGAAGTAAGAAATTTTTTTTTTTTTTTTTTTTTTTTTTTTTGAGAATGATTCAAGTGAAGTAAGAAATTTTACAGTTTATTAATATGATACGTATCACATGATTGAATAGAGCTACATAGTACATATCACTCAATCAAAACTTTAATAAGTATGTACTAAGTAATCTTGCTAATATGATCATATGCATCACAAGATTGATCGGGCTATGTATCACTTAATTAAAACTTTACTAAGTATTTTCACACAAGATCATGTTTAAAGTGCAAATCAATGGACTACTCGTTTGATATATTTTTGTCCAAATGGTGTACTTTTACATCAACCCTCAAAAACAACGTCCTCACTACATTCCCAAAATATGAATATGTTCCTTAATTATGGCACATCCTAATTTTTATCCAAGATCATGTTGACACGTTGAGTCATGTCAAAAATAATAATTTATGACACCCAAAAAAAAAAAAACCATTACATGCTTCAGTCTTTAGCCCATTTCACTATTTGTATCTTAAAGTTGTCCGTTACAAAAGTGAATGAATTATATATATATATATATATATATGAAACTTTCTCTTGAAAACTAAAACTCCAACACTTGTCCTTCTTACAACTCATAAGTACTTATACCTATGAAGTTACCATGTCAAGAGTATGCTATGGTAACCAGTCATCAATTATTAGCTTCTATGAGCTCTAACCCAAACAGAATTTGGCAGGTCTATTTATGATACCATATACAGCATAATTAGAAATATCTTTCTTTTTTTTTATGGAAAGAAATTTATTTATTTTTTGGATAAGGGAAAGAAAATTTTGATTGAAATAGAGAAACAACAAACAAACAAATTAGAACTATCAATAAGCACGAAGTTACTATTTTAATTTACAGTAAAACCTGTCAAATGTTAAAGCTAGAGTTTATATGGTGATGCGGTAATCAACTTCCCTTGTACCATGCTATTAAAGACATGTTTTTCCCTTGTAGTAAAAAAAAGACATGTTTTTCCACCCAAAAAAAAAAAAGTCATAAACCCGACCCTCAAAAAAATAAAATCAACAAAAAAGGCCTTTCCCTCTCTCCCATCTTCTTCTTCCTCAGTCCTCTACCATTACCAGCACGATGGTCTGCCATCCCAATGTTCTTCCTCAGTCCTCTACCAGCTCCTCATCGATCAGACCCATAAACTTGCAACCAACAGCAAATCAAGCATCGCATCTCATCTCATCTACAGACCCACCATACCCACAAACCGAAGCCTCGATCTCCTTCCTCAGACCACCGATTTGCCACATCCAACCTCTACAACCCAGAAACGGCCCCCCATTTGCCGTGGGTCTCATCAAGCCCATGCCCACCATACCCACAAACATCGAACAGACCATGGCCCATCAACTACGTCGGTCGGAAATACACCCAACCCAGCCCAAAGGTATCTAATAAACAAATTTAATTACAACTCTATAATTTATTTATTTATTTTTTTTGAATCCGAACTCTATAAGGACTCTATAACTATTATCTTATAAATAGTTGATTCTTATTATTATTTTTTTTCACGGGTGTTCAACTTCTAGGTTTATTGCTCTTGCCTTTCTCTTCATTGTTTTCCTCCATTCGAATCATCAGGGTTAAAGGTATGGTATTCTAGGTTTATTTTTTACCCCAGCCTATTTTGTATTCTAGAGTTGATTGAGTTGTAGTTTTAGCTGTGTTTCTCTTTGTATATTTGCAAACCCGTGTAACCAACCTTTCTGAAATTTTTTACCCCAGCTTCATTGATTTCTGTTTTGTATTCTAGAGTTGATTGAATTGTAGTTTTAGCTGTGTTTCTCTTTGTATCTGTAATTGAGTTTGTGCACACACTTAGATAATCAATTTGAATAGATATTAAAATGGTGATAATCAATTTGAATTTTTTTATTTTGTGTGAATAGATATTAAGTCGTGTCCCAAGAATTTCTCATATTATTCCATTCCCTTTTTTGTTCAGCAACTATGTTTTTATCCCTGTTCTGAATTTATTTGTTTGTTTTACAGAGTGTAACGGGAAGAGGCAAGTTACATTTATTAAGTTCTTCTCTTTCATCACGCATATCGGTATGTTTTTTGGTTTTGAACTTTATTACTGCTCCTTTTTCCCCCCTCCAATATTGTTTTCCTTTGAATGTAACTTGAAGTGTGCTGAAGCATTTAGATGTCAGTATTTAAGTATCATTATCATCTAAAACAAGTAAAAACAATTGCATGTTCAGCATTAATTATGCATCATTTACATTATTAGGTGCTTGACTTTACTTAATAGCTGATCTGGAAATCAATGGGGCTAATTGGGGTGACTGGTATCATGATCATATGCTAACTTTAAATGCTATTCTTCTTCTGTGAATGTTAAACCTGATATTTACCATATTACCACTCAAGTTGAGGATGCTATGCTACCTTAGCAAAATTGGTGTGGGTAGATTTTTTTGTAGCCCATGTGATCCAAGTGTTTAAAACTTTTTTCAACACAAACTGAAAATTGTGTAGTGTAGCTTAACATTGTTAAAATTTTATAAATGCCCTTGAGCATAATGTTGTTTAGTTTTTCAGATTTGAATATTGTATTGCTCAACAACATTATTTTTGTCTTCAATTGCATGAACATATGGACATGCAAGGTATGATGCAGCTGACACATTGATTAGATAATATCTTGCTGTTTGATAGTAACACAATTAGGTAACTCGTCCAAGAATGGCTTGCTGTTTGATTGGCTAAACAAGCAACCAAATGATTCTGTGGTGTACGTGTCATTTGGGAGTGGTGCAACACTGTCACACTAGCAAATGACTGAGCTATTTGTGCATTTTTTTTAAATCTAGAAAAATGTATATTTTGTTATTATTTGATGACTGTTACAATTCTAATGTCACATCATTTTACTAATGTCTCTAGACTCATAAACCATTATTATTGCTAGATTCATAATAAGTTATTGTTCTTCTACTTCCTAATTTGTGATTGCTTTAGTGTTGAATGTGGGTTGCTTCATTGTTATTTTACTGCTAGACGTATATGACTTCATTGATACTATACCACTAAAGAGGTGAAAATTTGAACGCAGAGCCGACTACAAGATGCTCCAAACTAATAAATGGATTTGGCTAAGTTTGGGTTCATTAGAGGAGTTTGACCCACCACTCTAATCAAAGCTCCCCTAGATTGATGTTGAAGTAGCCAAAGATCTACCACCTAAAAAAGCCAAGACCCCATACTCATATCCACTCAATAAATGAATTCATTTAGGACTTGGAACTTGCTCACCCAGTGAAACTTCCACTTACTAAGAATGTGCTGCTAGAGAATCAATGTTGAATTCCAATAGCTAATGTCACATCATTTGGAGGTTTATCTTAATTTTTATTTATTTTTAATTAAAAAATTGGTAGCTTTCCCGTTTCACAATTAATAAAATGAAAATAAAATAAAATATTAGGACCCACCACAATGCAAAACTAAGGTGTTGTGAAAATATTTTGAGATTTTCATGTGCCCCTATGACTTTCTCTTTTAGTTTTAGTTTCCCCTCCCCCCCAAAATATAAAAATAAAAATAAAAATGAACACGGTTCTTCTTTGCACCTCATATTCAGTCATGCAGTTTAAACGTATTTGGATCCAATGCAATTATTGTGTTAAAATGGTATTTTTATTTTTATTTTTAAAAAACATGATTTTTGATCCTTTTGTTGAAATCAAAAGTGAATTTTTTACCTTTCAATTGAAATCATTGATCTATTAAACCAATTTGAATCCAAGCTTAAACTGTCCTAATGTACTATTTATTTATTTTACCATGTTGCATTTCATGAGATTCAAACCTACCCAAACAATCTATGTTAGTCCACACTTAATCATATATAATTAAGCGGTGTTGTTGGGTGTGTTTTGCAACATAATAAGCAAGTTGTTTATTACAAACCCTTCAAAGTTGTATGTGAATTTAAATACTCAAAAAATAGCAAATTTAAGGAAAAAAAAAAGTTGGCACAATTATTAAAAAAATAATTTAGAATGATTTATTTATTATAATTTAAATATATGAATTTAGATATTCTCAATACCTCAAATTTAAGAAAAAGGTTAGTGCCAATTTAAAATTATTTATATATGATAATTAAATTTATATTTTCTTAAATTAATAAGTTGTGCATCGTGCGGTTATAATACAAGTCATCACTTAATATATTCTGGTGCAGAATTCTTTTGGGTTATGTTATATTCATAATTATTATTATTCTTTTTTGTTTCATTATTATTGTAGGGATCCACATTGGCGGTGGAATATATAGCTCATGTTATAGGGCGGTGCTGTTGTGAGCTTTTACCTAGCCGCAACCTTCAACCCTAACCTATATATAAAAGGAAAGGTTTCAAAGCAACACAACGTTCGTTTGAAAGAGCCTCGATAGGTGCTCCCTTCTCCTTCAGGTATCTTTCTTTATATGGCACAATCTGTCTTGCAACTGTTTAGAATTTATGTAACTTGCATTATATTAGCTCTACTTCCATCATCATCAAGTACTAGAATTCTCATGCTTTTATTACTTCAATTTTATTGGATTCTGTCTTCCTAGGTCTTTTTTCTTTTTTTCTTTTTATTTTTCAGAATATATCATTGATCATCTATGTTTATGCCTACTTTTACATGGTTCATGAATGCATGGTACATTAAAACATGATTTTAATTTACCCTTTTTTTTTCTTACAATAAGTAAGGAAGAGGAAAATCTAGATTCTTCTTCATGAGAGAACTTGAGGCTCTTCGCTACCCATTGGAAGCTTATCAATCCTTCTAATCACATAAGTAACGTCACAAGAAGCTTTAAGCTTTTGTGCATGAAGTTATTGTTCACCAAAGTAGTGAATCTTTTTAATGGTTACTCTGGTTGTGTAGTTGTAGTAATTTTGATCTTCACTCTCTTTGGGGTCATCTCAATTGTTGAGTAATATGTTGAGATTAATGTTAAAATAAGTGGCGTTAGTGATAGATTAAAAGTGATCTTAATATCTCTAATCAAAATTTACCATATTGACAATGCAAACCATCCATGTCTTGAGGGATGGGGGGGCATGCATGTTTGATTCTCTTTTGGGGGAGGAGAGGAGTCTTATAATGATGTTATTTATTTATTTAAAAATAAAGTAATTCCCATTCTACTCACAGGGCATCTATATATAGCAAAAATTGGTGGTGAGGTTGGTTGCTTCTTCTCCTTCAATTAATGGTTTAGGACAATGCGACTTGCAATAATCAATACTAGGATTGGTGCAACTTCGTGGATTGGCTTTATTTTGTCCATGGATGCATTATACTTCAGGCACTATATAATTTAGCTACTGCATGCATATGTATCATTCTAACCTCATGAGTAACGTAACAAGAAGTTTAAGGCTTTTGTGCATGAAGTTTATTGTTCCCCAATTAGGTATAATTAGTGGTAGAGTTTCAAACTTTTATTTTCACCATGTACATTATGTCATTGCAACTTTCTTCTTCTTCTTCCTATTCTTCCCTAAAGGTTACAAGCAATTTAATCAATTCGATTTCAATATGGTATTCTTTTTTTCCCCCACAAGAACAAGATTCTATGTCGTTTTACTTCTACTCAGATTTCAATATGGCATTCTTTTTTTTCTTTTTCTTTTTTATTATATATTATTGGATTGATTTTTGTATTAATTGTTTCTGGCATAGTTGAGCTTGCTAATTTTTGTAGTTTGTTCCAAGCTCTTTAACCGCCCATATATACTATTACTCGCCATCCTACTACGTTATTGTCCCTTTGATTTACATAACAACTTTAATATATGTACTTTAATATCCTTGTATTCTGAAGTGCTAGCTTGTATACCTTTATTTTCCCTTAAATCCAATTCAAAATTTTCTAATCCCTTAAATCCAATTCAAAATTTTCTAAGGACTATACACTTTATATTTATGTTTAGAACTACTTATGAACACCTAGCTATTTTTGCAGATTAAGCAATGACAAAGCCAAAAGAAGATTTCTCCATTAAGGAGACCTCGGCAAACATTAGTGCCACAAAGTTTACTATAGGTCCTGCAACTGCCTATGATCTTGTCGAGCACATGAACTACTTGTTTGTAAATATTTTACAAGCTAGAAATTTGATAGGACTTGCTGGGCCTAATACTTGTGACCCTTATGTTGAAGTGAAGCTTGGAAACTATAAGGCCACAACTAGATTCCTTCAAAAGAAGTCAAACCCTGAATGGTATCAAGTTTTTGCTTTTAAGAAAGAACACATTCAAACAGCTGAAGTGGAGGTTATAGTCAAGGATAGGGCTAACATAACAAATGAAATCATTGGTAAAGTTTCATTCTTGGTTAGTGATGCTCCTTTACGTGTTCCACCTGATAGTTGTTTGGCACCACAATGGTATAGATTGGAGGATAAGAACAAGAAGAAGGTTACAGCAGAGGTGATGATGTCTTTTTGGATGGGAACGCAGGTGGATGAAGCCTTTTCCGGGTCCTGGCAATCTGATTCAACAATTATCAACAGTGATGGCGTTGCTTTAACACGTTCCCAGCAATATTATTCACCTAGGCTTTGGTATCTTAGAGTTAATGTGATTCAAGCTCAAGACTTGGTAATTAGAGATAAGAATATGAAAGACCCAGAAATCTTTGTGAAGGCTACACTAGGGACTGTGGTTGTGAGGAGTAAAGTATCGCCAAAGAAGAATGTGAATCCCACATGGAATGAAGACATTATGTTTGTTGCAGCAGAACCTTTTGATGATTCTTTGGTTTTGAGTGTAGAGAATAAGTTGCATCCAAAGAAGGAGGAAAGTGTGAGTTTAGGGAGGTATGTAATGGCTTTGTCAAATGTGCAAAAGAGGATGAATAATGCACCTGCATCTAGCAAGTGGTATAATCTTGATATGCCAGCAGAATTAAAGACTGAACAAAAGCAAGTCAAGTTTGCTAGTAAGCTTAATATGAGGATATCTTTGGATGGTGGGTACCATGTTCTTGATGAGTGTACCCAATATAGCAGTGATCTTAGGCCCACTGCAAAACCATTGTGGAGACCTGTCATTGGTGTTTTGCATTTGGGAATCTTGAAAGCTACTGGGCTGCCAGAAATGAAACCTATGGAGAAACGCACAGATGCATATTGTGTGGCTAAATATGGTTCACGGTGGGTGCAAACAAGGACAATTGTTAATAGTCTTGCTCCACAATGGAACGAACAATATACATGGGATGTTTATGATCCATGTACTGTCATTTCAATTGGAGTGTTTGATAATGGTCATATACATGGAGTGGATACAGTTCGAGGGCCATGGCATCAAAGGATTGGGAAGGTAAGGATTCGCCTATCCACGCTTGAGATGAATCGTGTTTATATACTTTCTTATCCGCTTGTTATCCTACAACCTTCTGGGTTAAAAAAGATGGGAGAAGTTCAATTAGCTGTGAGATTTTCTTGTTCATCTTTGATTAATACGATTAATACTTATTCGCAACCACTACTCCCCAAGATGCACTACTTAAGCCCACTGTCAGTGTATCAGCTTGATACTTTAAGGCAACAAGCTGTTTACTTGATCTCCTTGAACTTAAGCAATTCTCAGCCACCATTAAGGAAGGAGGTCATTGGCTACATACTAGATGTTGGGTCACAAACATGGAGCATACGGAAAAGCAAAGCGAATTATGATAGAGTCACAACACTCTTGACTGGTTTTCTTGCTATGATCAACTGGTTTAAGAAGATACGCAATTGGACAAATCCTGCCACTACTATCTTCATTTACATATTATTCCTACTGGTGGTTTTCTTTCCACAAGTAATATTACCTGCAATGTTTCTCTTCCTTTTCTTAACTGGGCTTTGGCGCTATAGAAAGAGACCAAGACTTCCTCCTCACGTGGATGCCAACTTGTCTCATGCTTATACAACAAATGAAGATGAACTTGATGAAGAGTTTGATCCAATACCATCTAGGAAGACATGTGAAGTTCTTAAATGGAGATATGATCGATTGAGGATCATTGCTGCAAGGATGCAAACGGTGTTGGGTGACTTGGCAACACAAGGGGAGAGGCTGCAGTCTTTGTTGAGTTGGCGAGATCCTAGAGCTACAGCTATCTTTGTGTGTTTCTCTTTGATTGTTTGCTTGGTGACATATAAGATTCCGTTCCACTATATGATTGTTCTTACAGGTACTCATGTGCTAATGCATCCAAGACTTCGTGTCGATTTTCCTTCAGTTCCCCAAAACTTCTTGCGGAGGATGTCTGCAAAAACTGATAGCATGTTTTGAGAACTCAAATATTTTTTGCTAATTTTGGGATGTTCCATTTCACTTTATTTTTAATGGATTTTGCATTGGAGTAGGCACAATTTGTGGAAATATTGTTTTATTTCTTTGGTGGTTGGTGTTGTTTTTTCTTTTATTTTTAATGGATTTTGTATTGCACTTTTAAGTTTTAGGCCGAGGGTTTGAAGGCAAAATCTTTCAGTTCCTTAGAATTGCATGTACTTGTCTTAACCCCTCTGCTGGTCAAAGGCCTACAATGCTTGAATTATGTAATGGAATCAGCATTTTGGGAAGAGATATGGCAACACAAATTAATTACACTGAGGAAATCTGAAATTTCTACTCCTAGTAGCTAGAATCAAATTGTTGAGGTAGAAATTATTGAATTGAGAAAATTATGTAACATATTTGCTGCGGTCTCCGGATGTTGTTAAAGTATGCTTGCTTGCTGTAATATATATATATATATATATTTTTTTTGTAAAAAGGGAAATGACAAAGTTGTATTGAATCTATATATAATGGTAAATAATATATGCATCGAAGCACGGATCACTTTAACTATTTGGCATTTATGCGTTTAGAATAATTGTTCAAATTTTCCAGATAGATTTTTTTTTTTTTTTTTGAAATCAGATGCATCTTCATATTCTAGATCTATTGGTGGACTACTTGTGTAGCTACTATTTGTAAGAGTATGATTAACTGCTTATGGGCAATACTCAGCCATTGTTTTTAATAATAAAGAGATACGTTTGTCTCAACTTTCCGATCGCCGACTCAAACCCCTCTCAACTTTTCGATCGCAAAGCACCCAAAGAGGACGTGATCTCTGGAATCCACTGCGATTTTGCCCTCTCTCGCTCTCTGGTACGTTTGTCTCTCTCGTTCTCGAATTGTTTTTCTTTTTGTTTGGCTTCTTTAATTAGGGTTTAGATCTACCAATTATTTATTTATTTATTGTTTTTTATGGTTTGGTATTTCAGTTTTGGGTCAACTCAGGTCTCCAGCTCTGATCCAAAGGACGGGTATATCAACCAGTTTTATTCTTTATTGTTTTTGCGAAATGGGTATGTTGGGTTTTGCTGATTTTTGTACAATTTATTTTTTGTTCGGAGGTCTTGTTTATGGAGTAGCCATGGACTGAGAAGGGTAAGAGTCCGATTGGGAAGCCGTAGTTGGTGAGCTCAGTGATGGCCGCAGATAGGGATTGAGTTGGTTTCGGGTTCGGGTTGGAGGTTTGGGAAAAATGGGTATGAGGAGGATGAAAAGGGTGAGAGTGGAGAACAATAAAAGAGATTTAGGGGTGATGGATGTTATTTTGAAGAAAAATCGGTTTTGCCATTGACAGACAACGAGAGTTAGTGAGAGAGAGTAACATAAGAATAAGATAAAGTGCTGTTGGGTGAAGCTAACGGCAAAAACACATCCTCTTTAATCAATTTGATATTCCAAACAAGAGGACATGTTACCAGGATTTGATTCATATAGTTTTATGTATGTAAATTATGATGTAATTATCTCACATTGTTTTTGTTTTTGTTTTTGTTTTTTTTTTTTTAAGTTTCAAAATCCAAGCCTAAAAGGAGACCAGCTGTTAGCATTGTTTGTAGGGCTTTTGTTTGTTTTTCTTGTGCTTGGGGATTCAATTCTAGGGATGATTCCATTCTGCCATTTTTAGACTCTATCTTTTTGTACATAATTCCCTTTGTTTTTGTTTTTGTATATATTTTTTTTCTGTTCCTATGTTTTTTGGCTGCTTCGTTCTTCTTTTATGAATTAGTTTTTTGTTAATAAAATTGTCTTACCATGTATCATGATCTTAGCCTACCATCAGTGACCTATAGCCTAAGTTTTTTAATAGATCTTTAGTTGAGTAGTGGACAACAGAGGTTAATGTATAGCAGGCATATATTATATTGCATAAAGAAGAGATAAATTTTCATTATTTTTCAAGTTTGTTGGAGTTTATTGATTTCTTAAATTTTAGGTGCTTGATTTTGTTTCTAGGTGTTTCTTTTGTATACCTTTCATGTATTACGGTTATCTCTTCTCTCCCCCACACCCCCCCCCCCCTTATATATATATATATTACTTTATATATTAAAATACAAACATATTTAAATTTTCAATTTTCTTGGTGTTACTTTTACTAATATTCTCAATTTCTCATCAAACATGATTCAGGTCCCTCAATATCTTCTAGATAATATGTGGGGTAAGGGTGAGGCCTGTGAAATTGTGTGTACTCAACCTCGACGTATCTCAGCGACATCAGGTGTGCACTCTTTGCTATGGTCTACAATGTGCTTAGTTCCCTTAGTTGATATATAAATTTTTAATTTCTCAGCTTAAGGTAAAACATGATTTTGAAACTCTGGGTAATTTTTGTATTTAGTTGCTGAGAGAATCTGTTATGAAAGAGGAGGGAATGTTGGTGATGATGTTGGATACAAGGTAATGTTCACAACTTCTCTTAATGTACTGGGATGCCCTCTATCTTCTGTATACACTTCAATACAACCATTTTTGAAACAATTTTGCGGAAATTTGCATAATGAATATTTTTAAAAATATAGTTTTCTTTTCTGAACCGCATGTTATTGATACCAGCGAAAGAACTTTATTTTTTATTTTTAGGTTTTTGGGTCACGTAAGATCAATTGTATTAATATGAAATTTACAAAGAGTAGAAAGGGGACAAATAGAGTATACCAGCTAGATATCCATAAGTTCCCTTGCAAGATTAAGAGTAGAATGAATCTATGAAATTACACAAATTTGATGGTCCATCCAAAGACATTCAAAACCAAATAATCAGGTTGGGATTCTGCTGCTGTGGATTTTGCATAATGGCAAGCTACTGTTTCTTTCTTAGGAATAAATATCAAAATATGTTATCTTGATTTTTCCGTATGTAATTTGGTATGCACCTTACTTAAGCAGTAGCAATGGAATGTTTACATGGAAGCGTAAATGTACTTTATGTTAGTATAAAATGTGTTGGATGCCTAGCAAAGATAAGGGTTTCATAGTTAGTGATTATTATAGAATTTTAGTTGGCAATACTTTCTATGGTTTTCCATGGAAAAGTATTTGGAAGCAGAAGATTCCCTGTAGAGTAGCTTTCTTTGTATGGACTGTTGCTTTAGGGAAATGCTTGACGATTGATAATTTACGAAAAAGGAAGGTGTGGATTTTGGATTGGTGCTACATGTATAAGAGAAATGGTGAATCGGTTGACCATCTATTCCTTCATTGTCCTTTTGCTAGGGATCTATGGTCTATGGTTTTGCGTCTATTTGGAGTTACTTGGGTTATGCCGCACACTGTTTTGGGACTGTTACGGTGTTGGCAAGGCAGCTTTGGTCGTCATCGAAATGGTTATATTTGGTCCATCATTCCTCATTGCTTATTGTGGTGTCTTTGGAGGGAGAGAAATAGTAGATGTTTTGAAAATATTGAGAGCTCTTTTCCAGACCTCAAGCTACTCTTTTTTAGAACTTTTAGGGATTGGTTGTTTGCTTTGCAAAATCAGTCATTCCCTTCTTTTATTGATTTCCTAGACTCTTGCAATTTTTGTATCTGATTTCTTATCCTTTGTTCACTCCCTGTGTACTAGGGTGTTCCTTTTTATATCAATATAACTTGTGGATTGAGAATGTTGCATGTGGACCTGGGCATGGAATTAGGTAAATAACTTTTTATTTTTTATCTTCATTCAAATATTACATGATTGGAACAACCATATATATTATATTGTGATGCTACATTGGACTCATTGGTTCTATTAATTGGTGCAGCATTGGGAGTTTAGGCAAAGGCCAACAAGAGGCTGGTGTACAAAACGTAATAGTCACAACAGTTACATTTACCGGTACTCATAATGGGGTGAGGATTAAATCATGGGGAAGGCCTAGCAATGGGTTTGCTAGGAACATTCTTTTTCAACATGTCACTATGCAAGATGTCCAAAATCCAATTATAATTGACCAAAATTATTGCCCCAGCAACGAAGGTTGCCTTGGTCAGGTAAGATAATTTTGAAGCATATTTTACATGCAAATGTTTTTTTAACCATGATTTGGTTACTTCTAAAAAGGCCTTAACATGTTCAAATAAATCACACAATATGGATTCTTAAAATTTTTGCCCCCATGTGTTCATGACGATAACTTTTAAAGCTACTCATACCCACTATATAGTTGGATCCATTATAATGTTTTGACTTCATAATCTGTTCAGTATTTTTCTTTTATTTTTTCTTTTTTTAGTTGGAGGTTGCATACCATGATAAATTGACATATAGTTTTTTTTTTTTTTTAACAGGTTTCTGGTGATCAAATTAGTGATGTGACATACCAAGACATCCATGGAACATCAGCTACAGAGGTTGCTTTGAAATTTGATTGTAGTCCGGAGTACCCATGCTCGGGAATAATATTGGAGAATGTAAAGCTCACTTACAATAATCAAATGGCCCAAGCTTCATGTGTCAATGCTGCTGGGACATCTACTGGTTTTGTCCAGCCCACGGGTTGCTTGTAGAGGGGAAAAAATTATTCAAAATCCATATCTACGAAGGATTGAAAAGGAATCCTCATTCTTGACCTTTCATCCTTAGGGAGAAAATTTATACTTCTTTTTAGTTTCATAGTATGATTGTTAGTGTGATACGTCATTGAGTGACAAGTTAATTGCTTGAGCCGGTGGCAGTGCTAGTCCATTGGGCTTTCTCGAAGCCTGCCTGACCTTGCAATCAACATATAATTTTGAAACTCATATATGGATGTTTGTGTGCGAATTTTTGTAAAATGTATGGTTGCGTTTAATGTATTATTTTCATATTTTAAACAATTTGACGTTGGACCTCACTTATTCAGAAATTTTTATCATTCCATTTTGCAATGTCAAGACACATAAAGCATATTTAGTTATATCATGAAAATAATTTTATCAAGGAAGAAAAAAAGAAAAGAGAAAGAAAAGAAAAGAGAAAGAGAATAAAAATTCAAAGACATTTTAAAATGGCTATAGTGAAGTGGTCTATTTAACGCCTATATTGTGTCAGCCTGTGGAACCTGAATAGCGGATAAATGTGGTTTGCCAAAACCCCAGCCCTTGGGCCAAGAAATTAAAAAAAAAAAAAAAAATGGGGGGGGGGGAGGGTGGGGGAGGGAGCCAATGAGTTGTGCCATATTTGTATCATGAAATAAACTGCTTGCTTAAGAAAGAAAATGAGGATGTAGAATGCCCTGTCTCTTTGAAGAGCAAATATGCAATGGTTTCTTTTTATGTGATTTTCATTTAAATGGTTTTGGTGCATGTAAAATTTGTAGATATCAGTTTTTGTTCCATTTGAACTCCTATATGCAGACAAGGAAGATAATTCTGGAAAATCATTTTCAAATGTTCTTTCATTTCTAGTGTTTGTGAAACATCTGGTCTATGTGGGACACCATACATTAGTACCACAAATTAATGTGCTTCTTGAATGTTAGTTGGACTGTCTTCCTTCCTAATATATCATTACTCACCTATGTGGGGAGATGGTGACCTGGAATCCGTGTTTTTCTTTAGAAAGTCATTGTTTCCCTTGTTTTACTTATTGTATAATTTGTACGAAAAAAACAGGACATCAAAATAAAGCCAGTTTGAATGCCACTCATTTAACAACTTATGGCAGAGATTTTGAACTTCACAAATATATTACAACGTGTGACAATGATTACTTGCCATTTGCCAGTGATGGACACCTCAATGATTACTAGTCTTTCTGAATGCAATTGAAAAGAACAAAGTTTGCTTGCTGTGGATATACACTAATGTATTTCTTTTAACCTAAGCTAGTTTATTTTCTTTCAAAAGGATGCATCATGATCATGGTGGTGCCCGTTAACAAATTTTTTGACTTTTTTCTGACAACTTTTTGTCTTTTTTTTGCATATTTGTCTGGTTTATTTTTTTTTTATTATTATTTATTTATTACATAGGACCTACATTAAGGAAACCTTAACAAGTACCGCACAGTGCTTGTTAACATTTCCCTTTTTTAAATACCCATAAAGTAAGATTTGTTTAAATGTTATGTAAAATTGAAGATTAGGTTTATAGACATTAAGAATTTTTAGAATGTTGCAAAAGTTGGTTTGATAAAAATTTTCTTTAATGACTCTGGGATTTTGTATTGTGACTTCTTTTATGACTCTACCAATTTTGTATATTGGTAGTTAAATCACTGAGTGAGATGTCTATACTTCATAAAGCATAAGAAAAGTTAGATGAAACTACTCATTCCCTACTGGCAGGTTGTTGGCGGAAATATTTTTGGATATACTTATTTTCTTCAGGCAGGTTATTTTTGAAGTTACTGGAAGTTTTCGTTGGTAATTCTGATTGTATTTACCTGTTGTGTTTGTGTATATATGATTTTGAATTATGTATTTCTTCATTGGCGTAAGCCGTGCTGGTTATTTTTTCTGGTAAATTCTAAACTTAGAAACTACCCTTATATGAGCATTGTACTTGAGTTTTACCTTCTTTTTTTTTTTTTTTTTTGTGGGAAATATTGTCTTACACATCGGTTGCCAGTATCTTTTACATCCCCTAGGGCATCCATGCTGCCACATTATCCTTCTCTTGTTTTTCTTTTCTTTTTTGTTTTCCCCCTGTTATTCTTCAATGGTTTACTAAAGAGTTTTATTTATTTATTTGAATTAAATTATCCATTCTATGATGATTACTCTTAATCATTAAACCGAGAAACTAATTAGTTTTTTTGGTAAAAAACTTTACTAATTAAAAGAGTTTTTTTCTTTTTTTTTTAATAAATTAATTTATTTTAGCTTCACGATGATTACATTTTACCATTAGGCCAAAACATTAATTGGTTTTTGGTGATTGGCGGGATTGGAATTGAGATCTCTTATTTAATGACAAGAAACTTCACATATTTAACTTGAACTAACAGGCAAGTACCTGCTTCAAGGACTCTTTGTTTTTGCATGTTTATTTGAATAATAATCCTTCCGTGACAGTAATGAAAGGATAACTAAATTAGTACCCTCCCCTGCCAGTATTGCCCAAATTCTACAGCAGAGAAGAATAATGCAACTGTATGCTTTCAAACATTATAACTTTTACGGTGCCCATAGAATAAGCAATTTCTATGCACTTTATCTACTTTAGAACTCAATCAATGTTTATTACGGAAGATGACAGCAAAAAGGAGACTGATAGTAGTTAAATTCAAGAGCATTATGTGGAATCATAGATGATCCTGTTCGATTAACAAGGGATATTTACAAACCAATGCTAAGCTAAGGGATTAATAAGGTTCCCAATTACAACCCAATCCCATTAAGCATCCCTTGCAGAGACTCCATGCACTATTTCGATTCCCGGAAATCTTGTAGGTCAGAGTTCATTAAGCCTGTTCTCCTATTATGACACTTCATAGTAGTCTTGCAGGCATTACTAATGTCCAAAAGAACATTCCTCAACAGGGAAGGAGCATATTGTGCATGACTTGCTGACTATAACATATCTTAAACATATTTACAAACCATGTTCCTATAAATAGAATTCAGAGGTCTCACATATTTAACAAATTACCTCTTAGTCTCATTAAGTTGCAGCTACCCATCAGTAAGTCACTACAAGAAAAAACACTTACAGTGATATGCCCCAAAGCATGAAAAAGATCAGGGAAATGGAAGCCAGCTGTTCAGACCAACAAATATAGCTTCTATTGAGCTTCTATTTTTCTTTGCTGGTTCTAACTCTCTTTTAATTTATCTCCACTTTGTGTGTGCTCAGTCCTCATTGGTTCAGGGACAAGCTGACCAACTTTGACATATTTTTCCTCAAATTTATCTTCCCAGTCTTGTAAAATTTCAAGCTCGGAAGCATCCAGGCCTTCAAGGTTTCCATTAATGTCTTGAGGCTTAAAAGAAAGAAGGGCTAGGGCTCTGCTGGCTTCTCTTCCAGCAAACATAGCATATGGCCCACCAGGACCATAAAACATCCTGCACATAAACCTCAACTGAGCTTCTAAATATAACTAGTATCCAGTTTCTAAAGTTGTATGTCAAGAGCTTAAATGAATGATACTGAAACAGATAACATGAATATAATTTTTGTTGAAGTTCCTAAGCAACAAACACACATACTAGTCCTAGTAATCATACAACAAAATCCATGCTCAAAATGATTGGACAAAAAATTTAAGGGATATACCCAACTATGATATAGCCCTTTTGCACACTGCCTATACGTGCACTTTACCCACTTGATGTTAATTCCATCATGGTTCCTATTTAACTAATGGAGTTAATCCTAAGTGGGTAAAATCCGACTTTTTAAACCACACATAGTCAAGTTGTACACGGGCTATATATCATAGGTGGGTAAGGTGCAATTATCCTAAGAATTAATCTATTGTGGAATGTGGAGGTTAACATAAGATTTGGTTTTGTTATGAACCAATTACAAACAACATATAAAGTCATCTCAAAACTATTTTGGAATAGGATCTTCTCCATTTCACTTTAAACGAAGAGAGTGTTTCCATTCCCAGTTCAAATCCCCCACCCCAGCTATCAATGTATAATTAAAAAAAAAAAAAAAAAAACCACATATTTAATGTGAGCCTAATACAACTAATTGGGTTTATTTCCTGAGTTGGGATTCAATTAACTTCAAAAAAAAAAAAATTGAGAGAGATTAGAGAAAGGGTACATACTTGGAGGTAGAGACATCATAGATCTGACCTTTGATGGCCATTAAGATGGGGTTATTGGGGTCAGACCCATCATAAGCTCTGAGTTGTTGTTCAGTGACATCTCCCAAATGAACAGGTTTTTCATTGGTGGAATCGTTAAAGTTCAAGTTGGTGAAACCGTTGTTGCTGATGTTGATGTTTGTGGCAGAGGCAGAGGCAGTGATTGTGGGAGGCTTATTGAAATCCTCAGGAGCAACGAACATGCCACACACAGTTCTGTAAACGACAACCATCAGAGCTGAGATGGTGAAGAAGGCTGTTGGGGATAGACCCGTGTGAAACGTTATCTCTTCCATCATTCTTGAATATAGCTCCATCCCTCTTCTTTTTTCTTTTCTTATTGGATGGGAAATTCTAATGAAGGCAGATAATGAAGAAGGAGAAGAAGAAGAAGAAGGAGAAAATGAAAGCAGTTGAGAGTAGAGACTTGAGACTTTAGAAAGGTCCAAGCTTACCAACCACCAACTCACCTTTGCCTACCAACCTTCTAGCTAGGCTGCCACTTTTTGGTTTTTATTTATTTATTTTTAATTAAGTTTAGCAAAGTAAATGCTGTTTTCCATTTTAAATTTATGTTAATTTTTTTTACCTCTACTTCATCTAGTTTTCTTTTAAAAAAGAAAAAAAAATACAATAATAAATATAACATTAAATTACAAATTACACTTTTTAACTTTAATTTATTTTTAATTTTATTCTCATTTCGATCGATTAACTTTAATTTATTTTTAATTTAGTTACTTTGTCTGCTTTTATTTAATTTTGTCATTAATTTTAACCTCCTTTAGATGGACTTCACGGTGTGAATAGTTGAAATAACTATATAAGACCAGATTATTAAAATGATTAAAATTAAAACAATCGAAACTTGGAGGATTGAATTCAAAATTGGTCAAAGTTAGTGCAATTTATAATTTATCTTAAAAATTAACTAAACACAAATTCAACATGCATTTGTCTTGCTATGTGGAGTTGCAATGTTGCTCTTTCCCAGATGGCATCTTCGTTAGGACCAATAATTATCTTACGTATTTGATATATGTATTAGTATCTTTTTTATATAGCTTTGGTTTGGATTGCACGTTTTGAGGGCGTTTGGACTCAGCGTTTGCTGAGTCCACGTTTTGCGTTTTGCTGCTTTTTTTTTTTTTTTCCCGGAAAGTGAACAGTAAAATCACATGATTTTACTGTTCAGAGACAAAAACACTGTTCATACACTGTTTGGCAAAATTATTTTGCTACAGTATTTTCAGTTTTTAGTTTTCAGTTTTCAGTTTCAGCAACAATAAGTTCAATCCAAACGGACCTTTTGTTGCGGTGCGTTTTGAGCTTCACGTTTTCTCCTCTTTTTTTTTTTTTTTTTTTTGGCCGGCTTTTTTGATTTTGGGAGACATGCTTCACGTTTTCTCCTCTTTTTTTTTTTTTTTTTTTTGGCCGGCTTTTTTGATTTTGGGAGACAAAATTTACTGTTTACGCACTATTTACGCACTGTTCATATACTGTTCATGCAATATTTAATATTAAAAGTGGGTCCCACAACACTATTCACACATTTAAAAATTATTTTGCTACAGTGTTTTTAACAACAATCAGTTTTTAGCAACTTTCAGCAACAATAAGTGCTATCCAAACGGACCCATAATATGTGAACAAGTTACATATATAAGTAATTTCACTTTTACCATCTGCTTCTGTTTTTATTTATGAATTATGATAGAGTAAATAGTTCACCAGCTGCTTTTACTTATGACATGGTAAACAATAATTTATTCACCGCTAAATTTAATAAGAATTGACTGTTTGGAAAAAAGTATAACTTAAACCTGGACTCTCTCTATTAAAAGTTAAAACTATTATATTGTCCGTTCGTCTGAATTTTCACTGCAGTGCAGTGCAGAGAGACAATCCCAGTGACAATAACCGGGAAATTTCATTTCCACTTTGGGTGCACATCAACCACTGAAATTTCTCAGCAGAAAGAGTGATCGGTCAGTAAGTTAAAAAAAACAACAATTTTGAGTACCACAAACATACATTTTTTGTATATTCTCATCTAGAACTTGAAAGATTAGAAAGTGAGACACACGAGCAAATTATAAAAAACAATGATGTGATCTATAAATATTTACTATATGTTGAATATTAGTTAAATTTGAATTTGCACTCTTACATAAAACAATAATTTACGTCTGAATTACGAAGTAGCAATCTAACTAAGAGAAAAAAAAAAAGGGACAAGGAAGAAAGGAGAAATAAAAATCAAGAATACATAAACAAAACAAAAGAAGCATCTGGGAAACATTGGACTTCATTCTCCAACACTATTGAAACCTTGGCTTTTTTATGATTATGTGTACTTCGACTAAAGGAGAGGAAAATTTCCAGTCAAAAGGCAAACGAGGAACATCAATGACAGTCCTCTGATATCCCCATCTTTCAGAAGAAGACTTCTTATCTACAGTAACTTTGGCTTTCTCAAAGGAATCAATTTATTCTTTGGTTATTTTCTGAAATGGCTTTGGCTTTCTCAGTGGACTTCATGGCTTTATAAGCTCTCACTCTCTCAATGGACCCAAAGGCTTCTCTGGGTGATTTCTGACTGCCTTTGGTTTTCTCAATCGACTCCAAGGCTTCTTCAAATGATTTCTGAGTGCAAAATTAACTTTGTCAGCAAAAAATCTAGAGCAGAAGTTAAACTACAAAAAATCCTGTAAATTCCAATCTCAACTAAAGACAAGTATTATAGCGTTCCAAACTGCAGCTCTCTCTCTCTCTCTCTCTCTCTCTCTCTCTATATATATATATCTTTTAAATTAAAAACAAGATGACCCAAAGAAATCCACACATAAAACTACTCAACCAGAAAAAAGCTACAAAGACGCCCAACTGAAAATAGATTATAAATGGTGGAACCCATTGATATACTAGTGAGATATCGAACTTCCTCTATAATTGTAGATTTCTTTGCAATCCAATATTTACTCTTTCCCTAACCTACTATCATCTGGATAAAAAACTGTAAGGTAATTATGATCTTTATATGTTTCAGGAGAAGAAGGGAAGTACCATCTGGTTGATTTGGCCAGTGTGTGTTCTTCAATTCAACCTGGAGGTGTGGGTTTAAGGAGACTTGGGGGGGTTATCAGAAAAGCTGTTTTAGGGATATTGCTTTGTAGATATGCAAAGGAGGGAAATCTTCAGGAAGAGGGTGGCAGTGGTGGTGGGAATGAAATATGGAGAGCAGGAGAGGAATGGGTTCAAATGTGTTCTTCAGTGGTTAGGAGTGTCCATGGACTCTCTTCAAACACATCAGATTCAATCTTGTTATAGGAAATCATTTTTGGCATGATTTGTGGTGTGGGGATGTACCTTTAATAGATCCCACTTCCTGGATTTTTTCTGCATTGCAGTAGATAGGAAGACAACTGTTACAGATTACATGCAGTGAATCGATGGTTCTTCCACTGGAACTCCAAGGTTTTCAAGGGCATTAAAAGATGCTAATTAACTTGCTATATGCTGTGAGAGTTAGTGTGCAAGATACATATATGATGGGGTGGTCTTTGTCAAAATCTCAGACGTTTGATGTAATTATTGGGATTTGAGAGGAGGTTTAGGCATCCATTTTTCCTTCGACCTTGGTTTTGTATTTGGAGGATAAAAGTTATCATAAAAGGTGTTCTTATTTTGTTTGGACTGCTGCTCATGATAAAATCTTAGTGACAGACAATCTCAAAAGAGAATATTTGCTTGTCGAAGGCAAATGTTGAAACGTTAGGGCCTAACGGTTAGGCTATGTCTTCTTTTTCATTGTGATTTTCCTAGGGAGTTATGTCCATTGGTTTTCTTTGTTTAGGACACCTTGGGTTACACCAGTTAATTAACACAAGTTTTGTCAGTCAGCTTCTGCACGTGATAGTGCATAACAACACACTGCAGCACGCTGTTAATATTGGTTAATGCAGTTAGCATTCAGTTAGAATAGATGGTTTGAGTAGTTATACAAAAGTTTTTTTATGCATAAGTTACTAATAACAGATCCCTCTTGTAAACCTTCAGTTAATTGAACAAAGTGTTTGCCTTTGCATTTTCTTTTCATTTGGCTCCTTCTCTTCCTCTCTTTTCTTTCTATCTTCATGTAATGCAGCTTTCTAGACATGGTATCAGAGCCATCTATGAGTTCAACCATGGTTGCCAATTCTTCATCCTCTAATAAAACTTCCAACTCTAACCAGACCGCCAATCTAGCTCCTCAAGTACCTCTTTGACTCCTCTCCAGCATGTCAAATCTCATGTCTATCAAGTTAGATTGCTCAATTACATACTGTGGGAGAATCAAATCACTTTTATACTCAGAGCATATTCACTACTTGGATTTGTTGGCACTCTAGCATGTCCAACTCAATTCTTGTGAGAAGATAACAGATCAAAACCTATAAAAAATCCAGAATACCAATACTGGATTACCAGGGACCAAGCATTGCTCACACTTATGAACATAAATATCTATCTCCTTGGGCTCTATCTCTAGTTTTAGGAAAAACAAGCGCTTGAGGAGTTTGACAGATCTTGGAAAAGAGATTTACTTCTGCATCATGGATGTTCTTGAGATGGAACTTCACAACACCAAAAAGGGCAACAAAACAATAACTGAATATCTGCAGAGGATCAAAGAAATCAGAGAAAAACTTGCTGCCGTCATGATTGAAGTGGATGATGAAGAATTGCTCCATATCATACTCAAAGGGCTTCTAAAAGAGTACAATCCATTCTGTTCTGCTATTAGAACCAGGAGTGATGCCCTTGAAGATCTGGAATTACTGCACTCTGAAGAGCAATCAATTAAATACTCTGCAGAGGATGACAATGATCCAAATTCAATGGCAATGCTGGGCTCAACAGGACATAAACCTGGAAATTCTTTTAATGTAAAACAGGAACAAACTTTGGTTGAGGCAGAGGAAGAAATGACTGAAACTCTCATCCTCCAAATTACAACTACAATTCTCACTCTTCAAACTACAACTATCCTAGACACAGCAACAACAATTCACAGGGAATGATTCCTCATCCACAATATCAGCAAGCACAAAATTCAAACTTGAGCCTACATGCCAGGTATGTGGAAAGTGAGGACACAGTGCCCTTGACTGTTATCATCACATGGGTTTCTCATTTTAAGGGAGACATCTGCCTGAAATTTGGCTGCAATGGCCCTACCTTTCTAACTTAACAAACTGAGAGCTGGTTGACAGATATAGGAGTGACAGACCACTTGACCTCTAATCTTTCTAATCTGTCATTGCAGCATTCCTGCACAGGTTCTGAACTGGTATCAGTTGGCAATGGTCAGACCCATCCAACTACACATGTTGGAAATGGAAAGCTAAGAACTAACCTTTACCACTTCAAATTATGTAATATTCTCTATTGTACTCAAAGATCTCAGGGTGTTCCTTCATCACATTCCTACTCAACGTCTCCATGTTAGCTCTTGCCTCCAACCTATTGTTTCACACAAGAACCAAACACATCGAAGTAGATTATGATTTCAGACCAGAACAAGTTGTTTGCAGAGATCTAGCTGTTAAATTCGTTTCTAGTCTCAACCAACTAGCCGACAAGTTTACTAAGAGTCTTCCTTCACAAAGATTCATCAATCTTAGGTCCAAAATCATGATCACTGGCATGCCCATGAGGGGGACATTTCTCATAGAGACTTTCCTTAGCATTCTCATGGCTCTTTCTCTTATTCTCTCTCCTTTCTATCTTGATGTAATGCAGCTTCCTTGACAACACCTAACTCAGTGGCAGAGTTATTAAGGTGCAGGAAGACTCAATTTATAATGCCTTACTATCATGTTTTACATGGAGTATTTCAAGAGAGATGAGTGCTTGAACCTGTGAGGGAACTGAGTTTTCTGTGATGAGATTGAAGTCTCTATTGAGATCTATTTTCAGTGGGATGAGGCTTAATGTCCTTTTTGAAAATTCCAGGCCTCTGTATTTAGATCTCAATTGCCTTTTCGTGTTTCTTTTGTGTATTTCCTGTACTTTCTATTTTTATGTTTAATGAATCTATATATATATATATATATACAGAGAATTGATCAACAAATGCAGCACGCATGTGCTGCTAAATATTTTATTGGGGAAGTTAAAAAATTTTCACTGGTAGAGTAAATTTATATAAATGAAAGAAGGTGAATTAAAAGAAAAAGAAAAAGAATGGCTTCCTCATGCAAACTAGCTTGGGGTGCAGAGTGGAATCAATGGAATGCCAGAAATCATGGGAGGTTGGTGAAGAATGAGGATCAGATGTAGCAATCAATTGGGATATAAGAAAAAGGGTTGGTGCAAAAGGAAATTTTAAAAAACTGTGTGGTAAACAGAACCTTGTGCTCGTGCTGAGGAATTTCAGTATCAACACTAACTAAGAAGGCCTGAGTTATGTATTCTGATGCTTCCTGCATTGTTTGTTGTTTTTCTGGTATTTTAGTTCTGGGTTGTAATGCAGAGGTGTTATCTCTACTTGATCCAGGATGAAGCTTGTTTTGTTTAGTTTGAGAAGCATGGGTGTAACTTTGGGGTTGTAAGAGCAGATTTTCTGCGGTGTTTTCAATGATATATCTCTCATTCTTCTAAAAAAAGAAAAGAAAAGAGTCTGTAAGAATTGCATTAATACATTGTAACATAAAATTGCATATGTATTGTTAGAAGTACTGGTTAAATGATTAAATTTACTATATCCCAATAGTTTAAGCTTTTGAAACAATTGATAGTTTAACATGATACCAGAGCATGAGATCTTGAGTTCAATCCTTGTCTCTTCCACTCTACCTCCTATTTAAATTCTCACGTGTTGGGCCTTACCTATTATAAGGTAGTTCTGTTCCACACATGAGGGGGAGTGTTAGAAGTACTGGTTAAATAATTAAATTTACTATATCCCAATAGTTTAAACTTTTGGGACAATCGGTAATTTAACATGTATATCCTATTACTGGTTAATACTAAATGCACCATAGCATAGTAGTCAAGGAATTTACAAAGTGGGGCAAGTTGGGATTCAATTTTCTATACAAACCAATGTGTTATATGACATATATCTAGAGCCATATTTATTAATAGGAATGAAAAAGAGAAAATCTATGGAGTTGGAAAAGCAAGGAAGAAAATATCAGTTACATACCCCAGAATTTTGCGTCTTCCATATGGAATCCATGCTTGAATCAATTAAAAACATCCCACCTACCAAAGCACTGCATGAAACTACTGTATTAGGAAATAATTTCAAACCAAAAGGTTGCTTAATATCCGTACGCTATTTGATAGTCATGAAACTAGTGTAATAGCAAATAAGCTCAACTTACTAGACATATCTAAAGCATCAACAATAGAAGTAAAACAACTAGAATCAAATTAGACTAGAAAAGCCCTAGCCAACCGCCAATACCTCAACATTCAAAAGGAAGCCTATGTGAGCTTAAACAATGATGGAAAACTGAGCTTTCACAACAACGGATCAATAGATTTCGAACATGTTTCAGTTAGAGAAATTTCCAAATAGTTTTATTGATGAAGTTATTGTCTCTTTTTACTTTTTGATAAATAATGGAATTGTATTAAACAAAAAACCAGGAACACCAGGAGTGTACATGAAAAACAGTACAGAAGTTATTGTCTCTTAAAGGAGGACGCAAACAAAACAATGAACATAATGTCTTAAGCAGAACTATATGTTTAAAAGAAAGACTCTCAGGCAAACACAGACATCATACACACATCTTTATAGAATGGCTAGTTAGAGCTCCACTTGTTTGAGAATAATAAAACTAAAGGAATAAACCTAGCAACTAGCAACATACCTTATTAAAAAAGCTATTTGCAATCATATGGAGGTGGTAGTGCTTATTACAATTGGATACTGAAAGGTTTACTTTTTTCATTCATTTAAAAAATAATAATAATTTTGACAAGGTTTTGGAGTCTTTAAGGTAGTCCTATTGTGATAGCTGAAGCTTTGGCACTACAAGTAAGAAACAGCCCTAGAACTAGGATAATTCACAAGCAAAAAAATCACTGTCATGAGCATGAAGACACATAATTTCAACTTCCATTGAAGGCCTTGGCCTGTTTTCAGACTGCAAAATCTCCCCCTTTCAAGTTCCCATTTGAGAAAACCAAATTGTATGTATATTTTCTTCTACCAATGAATGGGGTTTTGTTATGTGTATATATATTAATTAGTTCAGTTACAATCTAGTTATATACTCATAAGAGACAATCTTAAAAAAATATCAAAATAAAATTCTATCCAAAACAATTTGAATCCAAACAATTACTTCGACTTTGCTAACTAGTTGCATCGAAAACGAAAATGCAATTTCATGAAAAAAATAATTGGGCACACAATTGCCAACGAGCTCTAGCTCAAGCGCCACTTTCTTCATCAATAACAACAGGATGGAGTTGAGGTTATGTCTTGTGAAATTGTAGTGATCACTTTTAGTCCCTTAAACGACATAACCAAACTAAAAATTGACATGTCATCACTCTCGAGAGACTAAAATCAATCACTTTAAGTTTGGTAGAGACTAAAATCGATCAGTTTTAAGTTTTTTAGAAACTAACATCAGTAACTTTATTCACTTTAAGTTTGTTAGAGACTAAACACGATCATTTTAAACTTCAGAGACTAAAATCGCTCATGGGTCGAAAAGAACCACATACATACGTTATATCATTAGAAGGAATAAAAATAAAAATAAAAACCCAATTACACAAACAAAATTTAAATCGAATTCCGGTTAATACTGAAATAGAAAGGATCAAAATTTGCACAAATTGATAGGAAAGGAAGAATACCCAGCAAAGCCAAGATTGAGAAGAAACGCACGAGTGGTGAGTAACCTCAGCGAAAACTCAAACCTGGAAACGAAGTCAGAAGAGCCAGACCCAGGTGGTCTATTTGTATATCTTGCTTGGTAAGCTTTTCCATTCCAACTATAACTGTTATTATAGTTATTATTGTAAGAATAACTGTTATAACCGTAACGGTTACCTGTGGAACGAGAGCGAATGTTATAATCTGCACGCTTACGGTCATCGCTGAGAACCTCATAGGCTTCGGAGGCGAGTTTGAATCTGAGTGTGGCATTTTCTCGAACAGGTTTAGGGGATTGTGAGTGCTTGTCAGGGTGATATTTAATGGCCAATTTTCTAAACGCTTCTTTGATTTCGTCTTTTGTTGCGTTCTTGTTCAATCCCAACACCTTGTAATGATCCCCAGTCCCAGACATCCTTGTTTCTTGTCACAAATGCAAAGCATATGAATATGATACGAAAATCCAAATGTATCATTTTTGGTCTTTGGATTTCAATGTCTTGGACCTCGTGTCGTGGCGTTGCTACAACCGCTTCCTTTCTATTCTCCAAGCTGGTGAGTATGTGAATTTGTTTTCAGTGTACTTGTGACCATAGACTTGGGCCTAGATGAAAACATATATGGGCTTGGCCCAACTTAATATTTTTTTTTCTCTATTATTATTATTATTATTAAAAATTTGGATAGATAGGATTGTTGTTCAAATCCATAGCATTCGCCTTATAGGGATGTATAAAAAACTGGTTTGACTATTAGACCACACTTTTTTTTTGTTCAAACTATTAGACCACACTTAAGTGAACTGTCAAATGCGAACATCACATTCAAGCTGACCCAAACTAATCCAAAATGGGAATAAAAGAACCAAATTAGCACCAGCGATATGGAATAGAGGGTTCTTTGCACCGGTCTAAGCATTATTGGAACAGAAAATTATGACCATTCTAGCCGGAATGATATTCTAATCCTTACATCTACCACTGACGCCACTTCTATTATGAACCAATCACAAGAAGCAAATGTACTTTTTTTTTTTTTTTTTTTTTTTTGGAGATAACCAATACATAATTTGGATAACTGTGGAGTAATAACAAGATAAAGGGAAAAAATGAGCTTTTGCCCATTTTGCCCAAAAGAGGTAGTAAAATACCCATGTTCTGAAACTATTTAGCAAAATACCCATGTTTTGAAACTTGATTTTTCTAAAAATTGAGTTTTACATTGAAACTCGATTTTTAGAAAATTGAGTTATAGACAATTAAACTTAAAAAAAAAAAATTATGGAACTTGAGTTCCATGTGAATTTTTCCAAATAATTCGATTTTCATCAAATTGAGTTTATATTAAAACTCAATTTTTAGAAAATTGAGTTTCAAAATAAGGGCATTTTGCTACATCTTTTGGATAAAAGGTGCAAATGCCCATTTTGGCCTTTATGGGGATTCTAGTATTTTGCGGAATTCAAGCTTTTTGCCCTTTTTTTTTTTTTTTAATTTAGCAATATGTCCATGTTTTGAAACTATTTAGGACTACGTCCCTGCTTTGAAACTCTATTTTAATAAAATCAAGTTTTAAAGTAAAACTTGATTGGTTTAAAATCGAGTTATGCCAAATGAAACTTAAAAAAAAAAAAAAAAATTTGTGGAACTCGAGTTCCATTTTTTTTTTTTTAAAAAGTTTGATGCCCTATACTCGATTTTCTACAAATCGAGTTGTACATTGAAACTCGATTTTGAGAAAATCGAGTTTTAAAATAGGGATATGAACCTAAATAGTTTCAAAACATGGATATATTGCTAAATTTTTAAAAAAATAAGGGCAAAATGCTAGAATCCCCATAAAATCAACATCAAAGTCTAATTTTTTTTTTCCCAACAGGTGGTATTAGAGCAGATTCACTTTGAATATAGGATTAATTTTTTGAGTGTAATCTTTAACCTTTGTTGTCATGGATAAAATTAAATGTCTTGACGTACTTACCCATAAAAATTTAAATAAATAAAGCACTATTGATGTAATTTTTTTTTTTTTTGATATGCACAACTCTATGTAAGGAATTGTTTAAATCTCTTAAAATTACAAAAAAAAAAAAAAAAAATCCCACGAAAAGTTAAAAATAAGTAAAACTTTAAAATAAAATAAAAAGAATTAATTATGAAATTAGATGAAACCAATGAATTGATAGAAACATTTAAAAATCATTATTACTCTCATGGTTAAAAGTTTGGTCTTAGAAGAGTAACTAGTGAGCTATTTAATTCCAACCACATTTTAATCAAGAGAAATGCTATGTCTACAACATTTTTACAACAATTTTATAACAAATCCTAAGTGGCAGGTTGTTATTGATTATTATTGTTGGGGCAAAAAAGTAATCTTACTATTAGTTTCAAATTTGAACCAATAATAACTAATCACCTATAATTTGTTGTAAAATTGTTGTAGACGCAGCATCTCTCTTTAATCAATCTAAGATTTGGTTTACTTCTATTTTCTCTCTCTTGAATGTAAGATTTAGAGACTTCTCTCTCTTTCTCCCTCTCCTCTTCTCTACAAATTGCTCTTTAAGATTTCATCCTACACGCTAATTTCTGAAATGTGAAAAGATATTGAGTGTTAAGTCATGTAAAAAAACTTCTCATCGATTCATATAGAAAGTGTAAGACAAATCATATTGATCCCCTTTTCATTTATACATACAAGTTCGATTTGACAAGGTATGTTTCATATAAATTTATAGAATTCTTTCTAGTTCAGCTCGATTTGACTCCACTCAACTCTTTTGCAAGATCTTGAAAAAAAATTCTGCTAATATAGAGAGCGAAAACCTTAGTGAGCACAATATCACTTTGTTTGCATTTCTTTTTTCAGTTTTTTCTCATTCTGACACAATGTTATTGCCATCTAGCAAGACTCCAGTTTGATAGAAAATTAATTAAACAATATTACGAGTACAATAGCCTAGGATGTACGGACACATGGATATCAATATTGGTATGATACGGCGATACGAGCAATTTTTAAAAAATTATAACATGATATGGCAAATAAGATATTGTTATGACACAAATACGACACTCCGAATGAAGTGTCTGTGCATCCTAGTCAATAATCTTATTATATGAAAGGGGAAAATACGCCATTATTGATCTATCTTGAAATAAGTGCATGAGAGTCTCATTTATGAGACTGCTGTGGCCTCATCTTTACTTTTTTTTTTTTTTTTTTTTTGCTTTTTTTTTTGGATTTGCAACCCCCATCTGCATGCATATGGAACATGTTCAATATTGTCAGTGGTAAGGCTTAGTGCTGTTCTATATCTTCAATGTTTGATTGTTATACCTCGCTTGTAAGTGGCTGGGAAGGTGAACCCATTTGGCCCAATCGAATCTCATTCCTTTCCTCTAGTGCAGCTGTCAGCGGCCACAGGAAAGAGTGCAGTACACAACAGTATCAAAGCCCCAATTGTTCCAAAGATAGTTACTCTACTAGTATTTAGCAAGAATCTCTCTCTCTCTCTCTCTCTCTCTCCCCCTCCCCCCCCCCCCCTTATTTTTTTTTTAGGGAATCCTTTCCAAAATTCTCATTCCATAATATATATATATATTCTACTTAAAATTTTCAAAAGTCATCCTTATGCTTTAAATCTTTTAAAAAGTCCTAACCTGCATTTAAGTAAGAAATGAAAAATGTTAACGTAGAAAAGGATGATTGTGGCATAAATTCCATTTGCCAAATCAGTAACTTTCATCAATTAAATGATGGTAAAAACTTATTCTATAAACAATTTTGAAAGGATAGAGATTAAAGTCAAATATTTTAAACAATAAGAATGGTTTTGAAACAAAGATCGAGGATTATATAAAACTTTTAACTTGTTAAAATTCTATATTTATGAAAGTGGAGGTCTCATTTGATTCAAGGGCTTTTATCTAGAATTTTGATGTTTAGCATTGCATAAACTTTCTTTGTTCCTCTTCAAATTAATTATCTCGTGATGGATATTTTCTTAGTTGTCTCGAGAGTTTCTTTGAGATTTGGCTATTAATATATATATATATATATATATACACACGCACACATTAATAGTCAAAGCTCAAAGAAAATTCAATTAAATTTTCAATTTTGCGTCATGTGTCTCATTTAATTTTTAATTTTGTGTCAAGTGAATTATTGAGTGTAAAAATCGAAGAATTCGAATATAATTATATTCTAAATTGGAATTCAATTTTCCACCACGTGTCCATTTATTTTTTATTTTTTAATTTTTGTGGCAAGTGAATTATGGTGCAAAAAAATTGAAGAGATTATATATATATATAATATGAGAAACTATTACATATTTTAGAAATGTATGATTTCATAAAAGTGTAAGCTAATATTATGTATAATTTGAATATCTTTTAAAAAAAATGTATAATTATGATTGTTTTTAATTGTAGTTGTGCATGTGCATGAGACTGCACATTAGTATATATAGAGCAAGAAACTTGCCACTAATTGAGTGTATAAATTGAATTTTACTCTTAAGCTATCTACCCAATGTGCTTCCATGCCAAACACGTTAAATGTAATAACCACAACAAAAGTCATCTTCGATTGAAGCGACAGTTTTAGGCACCCTTGAAGCAACCAATTCAGAAAACAATTCCTCATGTCACGCAAAAGAAGAAGAAGAAGAAGTAAATATTCATGTTTTCACTCTCATTTTCAATATTCCTACCAAACACCCATTTTCCAAAAACTGTTATTGTCAAAATTAACTGATCGAGCGTATTATAAGGTCAAATAATATATTTAAAATTGATGCACAATTAATATAAATATATATAATAATGTATACATGATTTCGGATAAAAATTAAGTATAATCACATAATGGTGCAATAGGCATGAACGTTATCATCACTGAAAAGATGGACAGTTTGATCAGGGACAGTTGAGTAAGCTTGATCTGGGAAGTATCCATGTACACTTTCGTTAAAGCCATGCCTGTAGTAGTTATAAGAGGTTGTGAACGTAGACTCGTCTAAGTAGCGAGCAGCGTAGGGATAATATTCACTGTCATATGGGAATGGCCATAACTCTGCTCTCCTTCCTGTTCTTCTCACAACCTTCAGCACCTTCCTCTCGTCAATGTATCCTGTAACGGTCACCTTTTGTTGGTCCATGTCGATTTCCAAGCTATCAACACCTGCTTCCAATATGAATTTGTGCGCGAGAGAGAGAGAGAGAGAGAGAGAGAGAGAGAGAGAGATACAGAGAGTTGAAGAATCAACAAGAGCTCCAAGCTCAACAGGTTAATAAATTTAGAACGGTGCATAAGTCTGAATTGCATATATAACATTATTTCTTAACAGCTTAAACTTTTAGGACAATTAATAATTTATTATAGAAGTTAATGAAAATCTAATTAAGAACACCCACCTCCCAAAACTAAAGAAAGAAAGGAATTAAAAAGAAAAGAAAAGCATTTGAAATCTTAATCCATTTCTAAGTACATGGTCGTGTTTGAACATGATTTAATGATTTTTTTTCTTTCTCCTTTTGTAGTCAATGTCTATATATGTGAAAGTAAATCTTGAGTGAATAAAATAACAATCAAATTAATTGGGGTGTATTAGTAAATGAATTCTTGCCCTCTATTCTCGAGATTGCTCTTCGAATTCTCTTTTCACATCCTTCACAATCCATGTGCACCATGAGTTCCACAATCTGTGAGGTAGACCAATGAAAAAGATGGAAAATGAATTAATCATCAAACACATCAATAAATACCAAATCTGGCATGCAAGAGATGTATCACTTACAGACATGGCATTATATACTTGTGCCTTCCTAGCTCGCCAACCAAACATGATGGGAGATATTGCTGTTGCTCCACAAATTAAACCTGAATAATACACTCTTCTTCTGTCTTATGGTACATTAATTTTATCCTAAATACATATATATGCCTTTCTTGATAAGCACCTTGTTTTCATCATGTATAGGCAGTTGATTTTGCTTGTGTTAACTGTCACTTTTGACACAAGCTTTATATTCCATGCTAATATTCCATTCCTTTAACTTGAAAGGTCTCATTTCAATTTTTTTTTTTCCTGCAGAAACAAACTATGGATTAATTATGGCGGCATTTTCAAAATTCATCCCGAACTTATACAAATTTTTACAATTGAGATTAATTGGTAATGTCAACCTAACAATCCATAAACGATGTTAAGTAAAAAAAAATCATTGAGTTGATTGGGGTGGACATTGCAAATAAATGGGAAATAACCCATCTCATCACCCAATGGTCCCAATCAACCCAATTATTTGTAATTTTTTAAACTAAATTAAGATAGTGGATTAAACCTTACAATTTTGATTTTAAGGTAAACCTTTCAAATTAATCTTAAATTAGAGTAACGGTTTCAAAATTTTGTAGTTTACAGTGAAATTTTTTAATGACCTTGTAGTTTTAGGTAGTTAATAGATGTTTTTATTTTTATTTTCGTTTTACCTGGGGAGGAAACAAATTAACCTAACTAGCCCAACAAAACATTATCTCATTCCCAGCTACTATCTTTATCACAAGTCCATCCTTCACGAGTTTTGAAGGCATTCCACTTTTTAGCTGAATTTCCCCTTTGTCATAAAAGTATAAGAACATAAAAATGACCAAAATGTTCAAATTGTTTTTCAATTCGAATATTATCCTCACTTGATTCTTTCTTCTTTTTGGCTAGCTATATTCCTCAATTTTAAATTATAAGCTGAGAATTTAAAAAGGTTTGTGCATGCTCTATTATTGAAACTAGCATGTAGTCTGTGCTTACGCATGGAAATATTAACAATTGTGATGATAAGATGTTTATCTTAGTAGATTTAGTTTCTATATTGAGCATTATAAATGGAGGTAACTTAACACTAACATTTAAAAATCAAATTGGACACATAGCACAAAATTAAACTACATTTAGAAATTAATTTGATTTGATTTGATTTCTAAAATTGAACTTCAACTTAATATAATATATATGATTATATTTTTGTCCACTTTTAACAAATTAACAAAATCTTAATCCAAACACACTAAAAACTATTAAAAAATAATAATTGATCATTGAGCTTGAAATCTTCTTGGAGGCACCAATAAAGCGCTAATGTATGAGAGTGTGAAGTAAGGAAGAGTGGGATTGAACATTGTGTTTGAACCCGTTCTTACTCTGAGAAATCCGTAAGGAGGAGGAGAGAGCAGTGTGTGGATCTAGTTGGTAGAGGTTGAGAGAGGAGGAGGCATGGGATGACAATATGGAATTAGGAGGAGATGATGTTTTACTTTTATAGCCTTTCTCGTTGGACTCCTTGGTTCTAGTTGTGGGATTAGAAGAGCTCCAGACTCTATTGAGATTACCCATAAAAGTGTGCAGGTGAGATGTTCTTACTTAGGCCAATGAGTATTATCATTGTGGTTTTCTTGGCTTCTGTGTTAAATGTTAATGCATCATTTATTTGGGCACAAAAACTAGAAAATTTAGATAAGATACATAACACAAAATTGGAGTCTAATTTATAATCTCCATAAAAGTGTACAGGTAAGATGTTCTTACTTAGGCCAATGAGCATTATCATTGTGGTTTTCTTGACTTTCGTGTTAAATGTTAATGCATCATTTATTTGGACACAAAAATTAGAAAATTTAGATAAGATATATGACACAAAATTAGAGTCAAATTTATAATCTAATTAGATTTTTTTTTTTAGTTTTGGTTAGGACAAGTGGCGCAAAATTGAGAATCCAGTTGAAATCTAATTGAATTTTCTCTCAGCTTCACCTATTATTATATATATAGATATATAGACTAGCCGCGATCCCACACGTGATAATTTTTTTAGAGTGGTTTCATTAAATTTATTTTTTACAATTTCGACTAATTTAATAAAGAGTAATGTATTTCATAATCATATTTTTTATTTAGTATAGGAGCAATCATAAATGTAATATAAGAACAATCATAAATCATAAATATAAACTTAAACAATTTTATTTTTATTTATTATAGGAACAATCATAAATCATAAATATAAATTTTGTCGTATTAAAATAAAAACAATACAATTTTTCTTTGAAATTCAAAAGGTAAGTTAACGAAAATATTCATTTTTTATAAAATTTATTTACAACATTTTGTGAATCATTAAAAAGAATATAAATTTTGGAAATTTTTCTTTTAATTTTAAACAAATTTTCTTAAACCCCATTTTTTATACCCTACAATCCAAAATGCCAATAAACGTAATTAACTTAAAAAATTAATAAAACTTAACAACGATTAATTGGACCAATTAGGAAAACATTTTGTTGTTTATAATGTTAAGGTTATTTTCTTTAAAGAAATTGCAATTTTGTCCACCCAAAACATATTATCAAAAAAAAAAAAAAAAAACAATCATAGTTTAACATCTAAATTGTTCACTATAAAAAACAAATACTAATTCTAATTTGCAAAACAACTAATTATTAACCCAAATCAAATCAAACTAAATGGGATAAAGAAAAAGAACTTGCGATCGAAAATTGGAATACCAAAAATATTAACAAATGTGATGTGACAATTGAGTTAGCAATAACAAAAAGAACCATTAGTAGGGGGAAAAAATGTGGTTGAAATAATATAAAAAAAATAATTAAAAAAATCCACCAAAAGAGAAATTGTTTTTTTGAGAAAGAGAGAGAGTATTGACCTTTTTGTCATGGACAACTTGGAAGGAATAGGGGATAGAGATGGAAATGAAGTAAGAAAAAATTTATGTGAAATTGTAGACTTTAAGAAGATATAAAAGAAAAATTTTAAAATTCTAAAGGGAATCAAATGAAATTTAAAAAAAGAAAAAAATTATTGGAGGGGATGAAAGATTGAACTAAAAAGACAATGGTTGAAGAAGATGAAAAGATGAATAAAGTAAGAATTGCCAAAAAAAAAGATGCTAAAAGATGCAGTGCATAAAGAGCTTTATAAAATTTATTACAAAATTTCCATAATTATATATGGTATAGATATGTATAGACATTGTTTTTGGTTTTTGATTATTCATTTATTTCATTATTTAGTTATACACATTTAAATTAAAGTGGATGAATATGTAAAGGTAAAATTATAACCAATGCTAAAATCGCCCAAGATGAATGTGTAAAGCAATAATCTATTTATATTTTTTAAAATATGAATAAAAAATAAATAAGATAAATAATAATTATGTGGCTAATGACATGGCGATGATGTGGTGCAATAAGAGCTAGGGTTGTTCATGGGTCAGGTCGAATCAAGTTTGGGGCTGACCCGCACCTGACCCAATTGAATTGGGTGAATAGAAAATGAACTCGCGATCGACCGAATGCTCGAGTCGGACTCAGTGACATGGATCATTGGTTAAATAGGTCGAAATCGTCAAGTGATTTCGGGACTAAATCACAACAAAAAAGAAATCAAAATTCATATAACACAAAGCAAGTCCAAAAACATCAGATCCATGAGACTGAAACAAAAAAGAGGGAGATAAGACAAAACCCCCACCAACACCACCATTCCTTCTCCCACCATCACCGTATCCACAAGATTAGTACATTTAAAAAAAAAAAAAAATTCACTAACTCAAATTGCACAAGATCAGAGGAGGGATTCATCAAGATGATTTTCAAATTGAACTTTGAGTTAGCAACAGCAACTATAGCAGCGATAGCGACAATAGGCCTAAATCGACATCAATGGTAGTATGGAGGCTATGGTTAGGGGCGGCAACAGAGACCAACTTGGCGACAGGAGTTGACGACAATAAGGAGGCTAGGGTTAGGGATTTGAGAGAGAGAGAGAGAGAGAGAGAGAGAGAGAGAGAGAGAATTTTTTTTGAAAGTAACAAAGGTTGAGGTTGAGGTGTGTTTTTTGTTTTTGAGAAAGGTTGAGGGTCTGATTGTCTGAGGTGTGTTTAGCGTAGAAGGTACCAAGTTCAAGCATTTCCTTTTTAAAATTATGGGCGGTCAGGTCGGTTTATACAAGTTAGAATTCAAGGGACCTAAAACCAACCCGAAAAACCGATTTTTAAATTTATCAAACCCGTACTCAACCCGTTTGGGCATTCAAATTTGCTCGTGGGTCTTCAGGTCAAATCGGGTTGGGCAGGTGAGTTGGGTTTGACGGGTTGATGAATAGCCCTAACAGGAGCTCAACAGCAATAAATTATGCTTCAACTTTTAGATATATATATATATATATATAGAGAGAGAGAGAGAGAGAGAGAGAGAGATGGGTAATTAATAATGAGTGATCTAAGTCTCTGGAAAAAATATATATATAGGACAACAAAAGTATAACCCAAGGAAAAAAAAAATGATCTATTCCAGTGGTTCTAAAATGTCCCTGATTTAGTAACTACTTTTTCTAAATAATTAAATTTTCTTTTATTTCAACAAGGCACATTTACTATGTCACACTGTTATTGTTTTTGTTTTTGTTTTTGTTTTTTTTTTTTGTTTTTTTTTTTTTTTTTGTTTTTATGTTTTTTGTTTTTTTTGTTTGTTTGTTTGTTTTTTTTTTTTTGAGGAAGTCACATTGTTTTTGTTGAATGAAGAAATTAAAGAAAAATCTTATAAATATAACCTTCAAAGAATGAATGTCTTAGAATTTTTCTTTAAATGTAGGCCTAATCCTAAATGCAAAAACACCCCATTTGATCTAGGTTAGTTGCAAAAACGTTTCTGGGATTTCCATTCTTCCTTATAACTCCTTGAAGTTTCCATATCTGCTAAATTAACCCTTGTAACTAACTTCCAATAGTTGTTTTGGAAGGAAAAATCACATAACCATCACATGACTAGTGACACAAATTAATTGGTAAATTTTCTTACTGTGGTCACGTGATTTTGAAAGCCTCTGGGTCAATTTGGCAGATTTGAAAACCTCTGGAAGTTATAAAGAAAATTGAAATCCCAAAGATGTTTTTGTAACTAACCGAAACTTAATAAGGTGTTTTCGCATTTGGCCGTAAATATATAATGAACATAATTAGTTTCTTATTCCTGTTTTGTTGCTGGGAGGTGCAAGTTGAATTGAGGGGCAAATTTTCTTGAAGGGAATATAAAGAGGAAAGCAATGTTTGAATTGAATGTTGTTTGGGCAAGACAAGTTGGTGTGGCGTCAGGCATGCACGCTGAAGGAATCTGTAGCTTTCACGGCCATCTATTGTATTCGTATGGCATTGGCATATGCTTTGTTTGCATTGTCTTGCTTTCACAATTTAATAACCCATCCCCAAAGTCTGAAACTCTCTGTCTTTTTTTTTTTTTTTTTTTTCTTTTTTTAAAATTATTATTGATAAGTTACAATTATATAATGCCTTGATTCTTCCTATGCACATTACCCGCATAAAGGGTATGACTAGTTCCTAATTTCCAATATAAGAGGGAGAAGGAACACAAATTATTATGATTATAATGAAAGGACTTCTATCACCAAAGGACTTTATTCCTTTTTGTAGACCAAGAAGTGCACCAATAGTCATTGATATTCTTTAGGTCGATGTTGAATTCCAAACTTAATTCTTGGAAGGAATCGAAACTACTCCAAAAAATATTCAATTAAACAGAAACTCAAATATTAGTAAAAATTGAAGAGCTGTTGTCATTGCACATACCGTACACACACGCGCTTGATTGTGACTTTGAAATGAATTGAACTGAAATTGTGACTTCAAGTCAAGATTAAGTTAAAAACAAGCGTGTGTAAAAGTTATTTCCCAAAATTGAATGACCGCACAATTTCTTGTCACATATCTTCTTGTAATTATCAATTAACACACGTTCTTTGAGTTGCATCAATTTTATAGATACAATTTTACACACAGAGAAACTTGTTTGCAAAAATAAACTTGAACTTGATTTGAGTTGGTACTCAGTTTGGTAGCTCGACTAATGAAGCAAGTCAAAGCTAAAACTACTATTTATTTGTGGGATTAAACTTTAGCTTGATTTGAGCTAGTACTCAATTTGACATCTTGACAAATGAAGCAAAAAGTCTAGGTCAGGTCGAGCTCAAACTACTTCAATTTTTAAGAAGTTTAAATCCGAAAATTATATAACTGAACTCGATTCAATTTTAATCTAGCTTAAACGCCCTGTTAGTCTTGTCAAATAGAGATTGAATAATATTACATGCACAACAATATTCAATAATAACCAACTCTTATTTGAGATAGAATGGGAGTAACACTTCACTTACTATGAACTCCTCCAACACTTGGTTGAAATAGTTTGATCCTATAAATTCTTCCGATCCATTGTTAAAATTGGATTGGAATGGATCCTAGATCCTTAGTCAAATCCATTTGATTTTAAATGAAAGCATGTACCTTAGTTTAGTTGGATTGGCCATGGATTAGGTGTTGCAATATACTAATCCAGATAGAACAATATTAGCATTTACCAATAAAACAAGCATTTAGTCGAGGCGTATTAGACAATCAGTGTGTACCAAAACTCACATCACACGACACAACCAAGATAACATTCTAGATAGAAAGTTTCCGTAGGTTTATCAAAAGTAATGTGGTTAGGACATGACGCACTTTTTGCATTAAACTTTCTTTGTTCCTCTTCAAATTAATTATCTCGTGATGGATATTTTCTTAGTTGTCTCGAGAGTTTCTTTGAGATTTGGCTATTAATATATATATATATATATATATACACGCACACATTAATAGTCAAAGCTCAAAGAAAATTCAATTAAATTTTCAATTTTGCGTCATGTGTCTCATTTAATTTTTAATTTTGTGTCAAGTGAATTATTGAGTGTAAAAATCGAAGAATTCGAATATAATTATATTCTAAATTGGAATTCAATTTTCCACCACGTGTCCATTTATTTTTATTTTTTATTTTTGTGGCAAGTGAATTATGGTGCAAAAAATTGAAGAGATATATATATATATATAATATGAGAAACTATTACATATTTTAGAAATGTATGATTTCATAAAAGTGTAAGCTAATATTATGTATAATTTGAATATCTTTTAAAAAAAATGTATAATTATGATTGTTTTTAATTGTAGTTGTGCATGTGCATGAGACTGCACATTAGTATATATAGAGCAAGAAACTTGCCACTAATTGAGTGTATAAATTGAATTTACTCTTAAGCTATCTACCCAATGTGCTTCCATGCCAAACACGTTAAATGTAATAACCACAACAAAAGTCATCTTCGATTGAAGCGACAGTTTTAGGCACCCTTGAAGCAACCAATTCAGAAAACAATTCCTCATGTCACGCAAAAGAAGAAGAAGAAGAAGTAAATATTCATGTTTTCACTCTCATTTTCAATATTCCTACCAAACACCCATTTTCCAAAAACTGTTATTGTCAAAATAACTGATCGAGCGTATTATAAGGTCAAATAATATATTTAAAATTGATGCACAATTAATATAAATATATATAATAATGTATACATGATTTCGGATAAAAATTAAGTATAATCACATAATGGTGCAATAGGCATGAACGTTATCATCACTGAAAAGATGGACAGTTTGATCAGGGACAGTTGAGTAAGCTTGATCTGGGAAGTATCCATGTACACTTTCGTTAAAGCCATGCCTGTAGTAGTTATAAGAGGTTGTGAACGTAGACTCGTCTAAGTAGCGAGCAGCGTAGGGATAATATTCACTGTCATATGGGAATGGCCATAACTCTGCTCTCCTTCCTGTTCTTCTCACAACCTTCAGCACCTTCCTCTCGTCAATGTATCCTGTAACGGTCACCTTTTGTTGGTCCATGTCGATTTCCAAGCTATCAACACCTGCTTCCAATATGAATTTGTGCGCGAGAGAGAGAGAGAGAGAGAGAGAGAGAGAGAGAGATACAGAGAGTTGAAGAATCAACAAGAGCTCCAAGCTCAACAGGTTAATAAATTTAGAACGGTGCATAAGTCTGAATTGCATATATAACATTATTTCTTAACAGCTTAAACTTTTAGGACAATTAATAATTTATTATAAAGTTAATGAAAATCTAATTAAGAACACCCACCTCCCAAAACTAAAGAAAGAAAGGAATTAAAAAGAAAGAAAAGCATTTGAAATCTTAATCCATTTCTAAGTACATGGTCGTGTTTGAACATGATTTAATGATTTTTTTTCTTTCTCCTTTTGTAGTCAATGTCTATATATGTGAAAGTAAATCTTGAGTGAATAAAATAACAATCAAATTAATTGGGGTGTATTAGTAAATGAATTCTTGCCCTCTATTCTCGAGATTGCTCTTCGAATTCTCTTTTCACATCCTTCACAATCCATGTGCACCATGAGTTCCACAATCTGTGAGGTAGACCAATGAAAAAGATGGAAAATGAATTAATCATCAAACACATCAATAAATACCAAATCTGGCATGCAAGAGATGTATCACTTACAGACATGGCATTATATACTTGTGCCTTCCTAGCTCGCCAACCAAACATGATGGGAGATATTGCTGTTGCTCCACAAATTAAACCTGAATAATACACTCTTCTTCTGTCTTATGGTACATTAATTTTATCCTAAATACATATATATGCCTTTCTTGATAAGCACCTTGTTTTCATCATGTATAGGCAGTTGATTTTGCTTGTGTTAACTGTCACTTTTGACACAAGCTTTATATTCCATGCTAATATTCCATTCCTTTAACTTGAAAGGTCTCATTTCAATTTTTTTTTTCCTGCAGAAACAAACTATGGATTAATTATGGCGGCATTTTCAAAATTCATCCCGAACTTATACAAATTTTTACAATTGAGATTAATTGGTAATGTCAACCTAACAATCCATAAACGATGTTAAGTAAAAAAAATCATTGAGTTGATTGGGGTGGACATTGCAAATAAATGGGAAATAACCCATCTCATCACCCAATGGTCCCAATCAACCCAATTATTTGTAATTTTTTAAACTAAATTAAGATAGTGGATTAAACCTTACAATTTGATTTTAAGGTAAACCTTTCAAATTAATCTTAAATTAGAGTAACGGTTTCAAAATTTTGTAGTTTACAGTGAAATTTTTAATGACCTTGTAGTTTTAGGTAGTTAATAGATGTTTTTATTTTTATTTTCGTTTTACCTGGGGAGGAAACAAATTAACCTAACTAGCCCAACAAAACATTATCTCATTCCCAGCTACTATCTTTATCACAAGTCCATCCTTCACGAGTTTTGAAGGCATTCCACTTTTTAGCTGAATTTCCCCTTTGTCATAAAAGTATAAGAACATAAAAATGACCAAAATGTTCAAATTGTTTTTCAATTCGAATATTATCCTCACTTGATTCTTTCTTCTTTTTGGCTAGCTATATTCCTCAATTTTAAATTATAAGCTGAGAATTTAAAAAGGTTTGTGCATGCTCTATTATTGAAACTAGCATGTAGTCTGTGCTTACGCATGGAAATATTAACAATTGTGATGATAAGATGTTTATCTTAGTAGATTTAGTTTCTATATTGAGCATTATAAATGGAGGTAACTTAACACTAACATTTAAAAATCAAATTGGACACATAGCACAAAATTAAACTACATTTAGAAATTAATTTGATTTGATTTGATTTCTAAAATTGAACTTCAACTTAATATAATATATATGATTATATTTTTGTCCACTTTTAACAAATTAACAAAATCTTAATCCAAACACACTAAAAACTATTAAAAAATAATAATTGATCATTGAGCTTGAAATCTTCTTGGAGGCACCAATAAAGCGCTAATGTATGAGAGTGTGAAGTAAGGAAGAGTGGGATTGAACATTGTGTTTGAACCCGTTCTTACTCTGAGAAATCCGTAAGGAGGAGGAGAGAGCAGTGTGTGGATCTAGTTGGTAGAGGTTGAGAGAGGAGGAGGCATGGGATGACAATATGGAATTAGGAGGAGATGATGTTTTACTTTTATAGCCTTTCTCGTTGGACTCCTTGGTTCTAGTTGTGGGATTAGAAGAGCTCCAGACTCTATTGAGATTACCCATAAAAGTGTGCAGGTGAGATGTTCTTACTTAGGCCAATGAGTATTATCATTGTGGTTTTCTTGGCTTCTGTGTTAAATGTTAATGCATCATTTATTTGGGCACAAAAACTAGAAAATTTAGATAAGATACATAACACAAAATTGGAGTCTAATTTATAATCTCCATAAAAGTGTACAGGTAAGATGTTCTTACTTAGGCCAATGAGCATTATCATTGTGGTTTTCTTGACTTTCGTGTTAAATGTTAATGCATCATTTATTTGGACACAAAAATTAGAAAATTTAGATAAGATATATGACACAAAATTAGAGTCAAATTTATAATCTAATTAGATTTTTTTTTTAGTTTTGGTTAGGACAAGTGGCGCAAAATTGAGAATCCAGTTGAAATCTAATTGAATTTTCTCTCAGCTTCACCTTTATTATATATATAGATATATAGACTAGCCGCGATCCCACACGTGATAATTTTTTTAGAGTGGTTTCATTAAATTTTTTTTTACAATTTGACTAATTTAATAAAGGTAATGTATTTCATAATCATATTTTTTATTTAGTATAGGAGCAATCATAAATGTAATATAAGAACAATCATAAATCATAAATATAAACTTAAACAATTTTATTTTTATTTATTATAGGAACAATCATAAATCATAAATATAAATTTTGTCGTATTAAAATAAAAACAATACAATTTTTCTTTGAAATTCAAAAGGTAAGTTAACGAAAATATTCATTTTTATAAAATTTATTTACAACATTTTGTGAATCATTAAAAAGAATATAAATTTTGGAAATTTTTCTTTTAATTTTAAACAAATTTTCTTAAACCCCATTTTTTATACCCTACAATCCAAAATGCCAATAAACGTAATTAACTTAAAAAATTAATAAACTACAACGATTAATTGGACCAATTAGGAAAACATTTTGTTGTTTATAATGTTAAGGTTATTTTCTTTAAAGAAATTGCAATTTTGTCCACCCAAAACATATTATCAAAAAAAAAAAAAAAAACAATCATAGTTTAACATCTAAATTGTTCACTATAAAAAACAAATACTAATTCTAATTTGCAAAACAACTAATTATTAACCCAAATCAAATCAAACTAAATGGGATAAAGAAAAAGAACTTGCGATCGAAAATTGGAATACCAAAAATATTAACAAATGTGATGTGACAATTGAGTTAGCAATAACAAAAAGAACCATTAGTAGGGGGAAAAAATGTGGTTGAAATAATATAAAAAAAATAATTAAAAAAATCCACCAAAAGAGAAATTGTTTTTTGAGAAAGAGAGAGAGTATTGACCTTTTTGTCATGGACAACTTGGAAGGAATAGGGGATAGAGATGGAAATGAAGTAAGAAAAATTTATGTGAAATTGTAGACTTTAAGAAGATATAAAAGAAAAATTTAAAATTCTAAAGGGAATCAAATGAAATTTAAAAAAAGAAAAAATTATTGGAGGGGATGAAAGATTGAACTAAAAAGACAATGGTTGAAGAAGATGAAAAGATGAATAAAGTAAGAATTGCCAAAAAAAAAGATGCTAAAAGATGCAGTGCATAAAGAGCTTTATAAAATTTATTACAAAATTTCCATAATTATATATGGTATAGATATGTATAGACATTGTTTTTGGTTTTTGATTATTCATTTATTTCATTATTTAGTTATACACATTTAAATATAAAGTGGATGAATATGTAAAGGTAAAATTATAACCAATGCTAAAATCGCCCAAGATGAATGTGTAAAGCAATAATCTATTTATATTTTTTAAAATATGAATAAAAAATAAATAAGATAAATAATAATTATGTGGCTAATGACATGGCGATGATGTGGTGCAATAAGAGCTAGGGTTGTTCATGGGTCAGGTCGAATCAAGTTTGGCTGACCCGCACCTGACCCAATTGAATTGGGTGAATAGAAAATGAACTCGCGATCGACCGAATGCTCGAGTCGGACTCAGTGACATGGATCATTGGTTAAATAGGTCGAAATCGTCAAGTGATTTCGGGACTAAATCACAACAAAAAAGAAATCAAAATTCATATAACACAAAGCAAGTCCAAAAACATCAGATCCATGAGACTGAAACAAAAAAGAGGGAGATAAGACAAAACCCCACCACCACCACCATTCCTTCTCCCACCATCACCATATCCACAAGATTAGTACATTTAAAAAAAAAAAAAAATTCACTAACTCAAATTGCACAAGATCAGAGGAGGGATTCATCAAGATGATTTTCAAATTGAACTTTGAGTTAGCAACAGCAACTATAGCAGCGATAGCGACAATAGGCCTAAATCGACATCAATGTAGTATGGAGGCTATGGTTAGGGGCGGCAACAGAGCCCAACTTGGCGACAGGAGTTGACGACAATAAGGAGGCTAGGGTTAGGGATTTAGAGAGAGAGAGAGAGAGAGAGAGAGAGAGAGGAGAGAGAATTTTTTTTGAAAGTAACAAAGGTTGAGGTTGAGGTGTGTTTTTTGTTTTTGAGAAAGGTTGAGGTCTGATTGTCTGAGGTGTGTTTAGCGTAGAAGGTACCAAGTTCAAGCATTTCCTTTTTAAAATTATGGGCGGTCAGGTCGGTTTATACAAGTTAGAATTCAAGGGACCTAAAACCAACCCGAAAACCGATTTTTAAATTTATCAAACCCGTACTCAACCCGTTTGGGCATTCAAATTTGCTCGTGGGTCTTCAGGTCAAATCGGGTTGGGCAGGTGAGTTGGGTTTGACGGGTTGATGAATAGCCCTAACAGGAGCTCAACAGCAATAAATTATGCTTCAACTTTTAGATATATATAATATATATATATATATAAGAGAGAGAGAGAGAGAGAGAAGAGAGAGAGATGGGTAATTAATAATGAGTGATCTAAGTCTCTGGAAAAAATATATATATAGGACAACAAAAGTATAACCCAAGAAAAAAAAATGATCTATTCCAGTGGTTCTAAAATGTCCCTGATTTAGTAACTACTTTTTCTAAATAATTAAATTTTCTTTTATTTCAACAAGGCACATTTACTATGTCACACTGTTATTGTTTTTGTTTTGTTTTTGTTTTTTTTTTTTTGTTTTTTTTTTTTTTTTTGTTTTTATGTTTTTGTTTTTTTTTGTTTGTTTGTTTTTTTTTTTTTGAGGAAGTCACATTGTTTTTGTTGAATGAAGAAATTAAAGAAAAATCTTATAAATATAACCTTCAAAGAATGAATGTCTTAGAATTTTTCTTTAAATGTAGGCCTAATCCTAAATGCAAAAACACCCCATTTGATCTAGGTTAGTTGCAAAAACGTTTCTGGGATTTCCATTCTTCCTTATAACTCCTTGAAGTTTCCATATCTGCTAAATAACCCTTGTAACTAACTTCCAATAGTTGTTTTGGAAGGAAAAATCACATAACCATCACATGACTAGTGACACAAATAATTGGTAAATTTTCTTACTGTGGTCACGGATTTTGAAAGCCTCTGGGTCAATTTGGCAGATTTGAAAACCTCTGGAAGTTATAAAGAAAATTGAAATCCCAAAGATGTTTTTGTAACTAACCGAAACTTAATAAGGTGTTTTCGCATTTGGCCGTAAATATATAATGAACATAATTAGTTTCTTATTCCTGTTTTGTTGCTGGGAGGTGCAAGTTGAATTGAGGGCAAATTTTCTTGAAGGGAATATAAAGAGGAAAGCAATGTTTGAATTGAATGTTGTTTGGCAAGACAAGTTGGTGTGGCGTCAGGCATGCACGCTGAAGGAATCTGTAGCTTTCACGGCCATCTATTGTATTCGTATGCATTGGCATATGTTGTTTGCATTGTCTTGCTTTCACAATTTAATAACCCATCCCCAAAGTCTGAAACTCTCTGTCTTTTTTTTTTTTTTTTTTTTCTTTTTTAAAATTATTATTGATAAGTTACAATTATATAATGCCTTGATTCTTCCTATGCACATTACCCGCATAAAGGGTATGACTAGTTCCTAATTTCCAATATAAGAGGGAGAAGGAACACAAATTATTATGATTATAATGAAAGGACTTCTATCACCAAAGGACTTTATTCCTTTTGTAGACCAAGAAGTGCACCAATAGTCATTGATATTCTTTAGGTCGATGTTGAATTCCAAACTTAATTCTTGGAAGGAATCGAAACTACTCCAAAAAATATTCAATTAAACAGAAACTCAAATATTAGTAAAAATTGAAGAGCTGTTGTCATTGCACATACCGTCACAACACGCGCTTGATTGTGACTTTGAAATGAATTGAACTGAAATTGTGACTTCAAGTCAAGATTAAGTAAAAACAAGCGTGTGTAAAAGTTATTTCCCAAAATTGAATGACCGCACAATTTCTTGTCACATATCTTCTTGTTAATTATCAATTAACACACGTTCTTTGAGTTGCATCAATTTATAGATACAATTTTACACACAGAGAAACTTGTTTGCAAAAATAAACTTGAACTTGATTTGAGTTGTACTCAGTTTGGTAGCTCGACTAATGAACAAGTCAAAGCTAAAACTACTATTTATTTGTGGGATTAAACTTTAGCTTGATTTGAGCTAGTACTCAATTTGACATCTTGACAAATGAAGCAAAAAGTCTAGGTCAGGTCGAGGCTCAAACTACTTCAATTTTTAGAAGTTTAAATCCGAAAATTATATAACTGAACTCGATTCAATTTTAATCTAGCTTAAACGCCCTGTTAGTCTTGTCAAATAGAGATTGAATAATATTACATGCACAACAATATTCAATAATAACCAACTCTTATTTGAGATAGAATGGGAGTAACACTTCACTTACTATGAACTCCTCCAACACTTGGTTGAAATAGTTTGATCCTATAAATTCTTCCGATCCATTGTTAAAATTGGATTGGAATGGATCCTAGATCCTTAGTCAAATCCATTTGATTTTAAATGAAAGCATGTACCTTAGTTTAGTTGGATTGGCCATGGATTAGGTGTTGCAATATACTAATCCAGATAGAACAATATTAGCATTTACCAATAAAACAAGCATTTAGTCGAGGCGTATTAGACAATCAGTGTGTACCAAAACTCACATCACACGACACAACCAAGATAACATTCTAGATAGAAGTTTCCGTAGGTTTATCAAAAGTAATGTGTTAGGACATGACGCACTTTCCTCAAAAAAAAAAAAAAAAAAAAAAAAAAGGACATGAGGCACTAATACAGCCCAAAACATAAGGGCTGATCTCACTGATTTCCTGTTTCTTTTGTTGAAATATCTTGATGAAAGTTCTAGGGATCATGTTACTCCTCGGAAACTGATTCCATTGTCTGGGCTGGCGGAGCTGTGACTACGGCCAACTTCAGATCAGGAGATCCAGAATTACCAGATCGTCGACGATCTCGCGGTATTCTGACATATGGCACACAAATGCAGAAAAAATGAGTAACAAAGTCCCCGCATTGGTGCTTCCTTCATAAGACATCAAAAGAAATGGTAAGCCATAACAAGGTCTTAGCAACAACAATTTTATCAGCCCATTCAATGGAGTAGAACAATTGTCCACTAAGAGCAACATAATCTACTCAGTTAAGGAGAAATTGCTCCAGGTTCTTACAGTATTCTGATTTATATAGTGCTGTAAAGGTTTAATTCTGTCACACAAATCAGATCAATCCAATGTCATTATGCAACTTGTTAAAAACTCCNGTAATGTGGTTAGGACATGACGCACTTTCCTCAAAAAAAAAAAAAAAAAAAAAAAAAGGACATGAGGCACTAATACAGCCCAAAACATAAGGGCTGATCTCACTGATTTCCTGTTTCTTTTTGTTGAAATATCTTGATGAAAGTTCTAGGGATCATGTTACTCCTCGGAAACTGATTCCATTGTCTGGGCTGGCGGAGCTGGACTACGGCCAACTTCAGATCAGGAGATCCAGAATTACCAGATCGTTCACGGATCTCGCGGTATTCTTGACATATGGCACACAAATGCAGAAAAAATGAGTAACAAAGTCCCCGCATGGTGCTTCCTTCATAAGACATCAAAAGAAATGGTAACCCCCCCCCCCCCCCCCCAAGAGCACGCCTCTCCGTTTTACTTATTTATTTATTATAAATAACTTACTGAAAAATGTTCATTTTCCTATCTAAAGAAGAATATTAGCTATAATTTTCAGGTAGCCAAGTAACTACTAAGCAAGTAATTATGTTTACGGTGGCCAAGTAGCTTGAAAGCATGAAAAAGGGGGAAAAATCAAAATTTTTAACAAATAAAAAGACTATATCTGCTACACAGATGTAAATGCCATACCTGCAAATTGTACTTTGATCGTAGGGCCTGACGATAGCCACATGCATAACATGCAACAAAGCATCCAGGAAAACCGAACATGCCATCAGTTAACAGGCAACAGAGAGAATTGAAAAGCGCCCACAAAACAAAATGGGTTGCGCATGATCCCATCAGAGTTCCAGAACCAAGAAATTCTGCATTCTTTCCGAATAGAAAGCAAGGACAAAATAGACCCATACAACCTGTACCATGATAACAAATTGCAGTTAGCTGATATTCTCAATTTTTAACAAACTGCAATATCCTCCTTTAAATAATATTGAAATGATTATTCACTCGCAGGCTGATTAAATATGGACAAATACACTTTTCCAACCCAGAGTATGGAGTTAGTCTGGTTTCCCCACCTGAAGGCTCTTGTACTTTGTCATTAAAATTTAAAATGCTATCAACAATCATAATTACCGCATCATAATTACCAAATGTGGATAAAGTGTCCTTTTTCTAAACCATTGATAAGTAAAGTGCTAACTTTTAAAGCACATGTAGGTAAATACATTTTCTCAAAGCACATTACCAAATGTGGATAAAGTGTCCTTTTTCTAAACCATTGATAAGTAAAGTGCTAACTTTTAAAGCACATGTAGGTAAATACATTTTCTCAAAGCACATGATTTGCATGTGCATAAATTAATGGCATTTAATAGAATGTTAACGGATGAACCTTAGGTTGGTAAAGTGTAACTTTCTACACAACAGGAACTTGTCCCATATCACAAGTGGGCAATGTGTAGTTTCCCCTTAAAAATTCTGCATTCTAAAACTTACCCCAGTATGCCTACATCCATTGGGAGAAATCATATCACAGACCTTCCACCCCAATCCCCAAAGACCATTTTTGTCATTTCAAAAGTAAGAAGAACAAAAATGTTATATACCAATGAACAAGCTTTTCCCTCCCTCCATTTCTCTTCCTAAAATTACATTTCTTGTTTAGAAAAAGCCAAATGCTTTATTACTACATTTTACATTTCTTCTATCTTAATTTGATTTAACCTCTAGAAATAGTACCAACATGAAGCATTTTTTCATTGAATTTCTAATAGCCCCCACCCCCACGCGCGCGGCCCACCATCTTCCTCTCTAATTTTTCTGATAAACAATGTATATAAAAGTGCACTATAAAGATATGTACATGATAAGATTTGATTTAATTGACCAAAGATGAGAAGGATGTGGGTCCTTTGGGGAATAGACCAACAAGAGCTATATTTGACATTTGACGGAGATGAACATCATTTACTATAGGAAACCTCACTAGTGGTCAGATCATAAAAAGACTGGGCTATTACATCAAAAAATCTCAACCCTTCATCCTCCTTAAAGATGACTGGCATGGTTCCAATGCAGTTTGTATAAGACGAGGGTTGCATAGGAGAATCAGGAAGAATGGAAGAATCAATATACTCCTTTTTCTGTAAGAAAAATTTCTCCAAGGAATATCAGTAGAAACAGACTACCAGCATACTCCTTTTTCTAGAAACATACCATCTACAATATGCATAAGACAATGATTGCATAGGAATTTTGTGTAGAAGATCAAGTCCTTTTTCTGTAAGACTAAGATTGCCAAAGAATGTCAGTGGAAACAGAGTCTACCAGAACACACCTTTTCCTCTCTCTCTCTCTCTCTCTCTCTCTCTCTCTCACACACACACACATCCTTTCCTTCTACTTCTTTCAGCAGACAAGGGTTTTCCACACACTGTTTTAAAGGTCGATATCCCAGTCTCCAGTGCACATGATATCAAATAGCAACCACTACCATGATCTGAATGCCACTATTTTCTCTTTAATCCATTGGTTAAGATTGAACATAAGACCTGAACCCCATCCCAAGGTGGAAGATCTTCAGATTCACAACACAAGATCTCAAGTTTCTACCAAGTGCCAACTATAAAAAGTAATGCTCAAAATTTAAGAAAAAATATTACTAAAATCCAAATTAGTGTTTTCAGGATCCAAAATCACACAAAAAAGGGGATGTGGCACATTTACATGCTTATATCCTTCAAAAGTATAAAAAGAAAATAAAAAATGACTGCATCGGTATAGCAAGAGTCCTCAACAAACACCTTCCCCCTGCGCCCTGTGCGGGGTCTCTTCCAAATCAGAACTAAAAAATGTTGACGTTAGGTAAGAAATTTCAAGTATTACTGGGTGAGCCTCATAATTCCAGGATTAAGCACCCAGTTTACCTGGCCAACCAACATCCTTAGACAATACATAGTAGCAAGACAGTTGACTTAAGGAGCCAACTGTCCTGCTACAGCAACAGATAAGTAAACCTTAAGTGAAAGTTTCATTTAGACAAAGATAAATTTTAAAATATGTATGCCACTGTGCAAACAACAAACAAGAACACCACATGACGTAATAACTAGAGTGCCACTAGGACCATTTTCTGTCAAGACGAGGCAAATGGCAATTTCTGATCAACACAATGTGCTGATAATAACTAGAGTGCAGCTAGGATATATTGACCGTGGTCTGCTATGAATGATGTTCTAATTAATGTTGATACTGCGCTATTGCAGGGCAAGAGGAAATATTTCCTCTTTAAAAGCTTAAGATTAAGGGTAGGCCCAAGAAAAGTAGGCGTCCCTGGTAGTTAATTTGGTTATTACTTATAAGTATTTTAAGTTTTATCTGGATTTTTCTAGATTCAAGGATATTTCTGTAATTTTGCAACAGCTGATTGTGGGTCATAGTTGTGGGCCTTGGGTTTTTTCATTATTTATTAATAGATAAGTCTTTCTTTGTTTATGAGCTTTTATGTGTGTTTTGGAATTTAATTAGGATTTGGTTTACTAGTCAAAAGAGTTCTGGTTTTATATCAGTTACCGTTAAGATTTTTAGTCTATATATGCATGTTTATAGTTTTCAAAAAAGATGAAGTGGATTAATAAAAATAAAAAGCAATTTGAGTATTGAGGCATGTTGCCGTATTGTGTTCTTCCCTCCTGTTCTCTTCTCCCTTTCTCCTCTCTTTGATATTCTATCATTGTTCATGCTACTGTCACATGCACTGTGCAGACTATTATTCACATGAATCGTTCACATATTTGTGGAATATTCAATTTCATTTTTTTTTCACATCTTTTGCGAATCCAAACGGAATCTTTTCCCTTCTCTATTGTAACCCTAGTCATTAGTCCTCAAACAGTCCTTACCTTAAACCCACCAAAGGAACACATAGATAGATTTCCCTATTTGTCCTATGTCAGATGTGCTACACAAGCTTAGTATATATCTTACAAAATCCTACTAGAGTTTGGCAATTGTTATTTTTATCATAGATTTCATGTTAGTGAAGCATGGATTGCACGGTTCAAGGTCATCACACACTATCAACTTGGTAAGAAATTGTTGTACCATAATCCATTTAGGTTTTTTTCATAATTCCTAATGCATAAATAGCATTAATCTCATCAGGTTTGCCTATTTCCTAGCAGATCATACATGATATCAAACTAAGTACACTCCTAGTCCAAGCCAACTTGAACAATTAAAGTATGACATTGAAAGGGTAGTGTTTACCATTGAACACACCTGAAATCTATGACACCATTATCGAACTAGTATTTTTTTTTTCAACAATAGCTATAAATAACATTTTATCCACCTTCAAAGGAAATAAATTTAGCTTCATAAAGATGAGTAACAAATCCAAGTGGGTGCTATATATTCATAATACATTATATCTCAATCACCCACAAAAGATATGAACATTTCTAAGCAACTTAAATCTACAATTTCATGAAGTATGTCATATACTGGCTTTGGCTCTCAGATATACATTTATTGAGCTTTTATGTACCAAAGTCTAGATAGCAAGTTGGTCTCTCTTTCGGACCATACCCCCCCCCCCCCCCTCCTTTCTTGATCAATAAGTTACACAAACACCTAATAAGTCTTGAACTCATGACCACACTCTTCAGTCTATTCTTATAAGAGGAGGAGATACCATTGGAATTAGAGATTATTAAGAAAAAATTTATTCTATTACAACACATCAAAGAAACTTTTGTAGCATTTCATTTTAGAGGTAAAACCATGATAAAATAAATAAATAAATGGTAGTAATAGAACATAAATCTGAAACCAAGCAATAAATAAAACTATTTTTTCTTTTTCTTTTTTATCAATTGCCATATTCAAGAGGCACCTTCATAATTTTATCTTCTGATAAATCAAGGTCACAAGGCAAAAAGTAGCGTACAGCTCTGCATGTCATCAAAACAAGCACAGATTCCAGAAGACCATTGTGTTGGCCCATTGCTAACGTGACCATGCGTGGCAACACCTTCATTGCGTGGAACAATCTCTGCTTCAGCATCTGATTGTTCCAATGGAACATAAGAGGGAGGTACATAACTGCTCTGGTTTTTCATCTATCTAATGCACACACTGCCTGCATTCAATGAAGAGTGTAACAAGGCAATGATTAAGAAAACACAAACATGGGACCTTGAAATCTACAATAAGTACAGTTTTCAGAAAAAGATATATCACACTTATAATTAAACCCTAGTTATTGGTTGTTGCAACTAAAAAGCCATAATTTCAAAAAAGTCAGCATTTCCCACTTTCCTTTAATCTTAGTTAATTTAGACCAACAAAAAGTTTGTGATGCTCTAACAGTTAAAAAAGTACTAGGACCCTCTCCGTTTGAAATGAATCAATCTCAAGGTTCAAATTAAATATTTTACAAATCTAAAGATCTATTTAGTGTCACTGTCACGTCATTTGAAATTTGAAATGACATGGCACTTTGTACACCATTAGACCCAAGAAATAAAATCTAAACCATGAAATAAACTATTTCCATTTCATCTTGTTCCCCAAAAAGTACCCATCACATAATAGGCATTAGGATCCTCTCCATTTGAAATAGATCCATTTAATGGTTCAAATTAAATATCAAAAACCTATATGTGCATTTAGTGCCAAATCATCCACAGAAAATCAATTTCTACTTCATTAATGTGGTGTATGTCAGGCAGGCTAGGCTAGGGTTCCTGAACCCATACTGGCTGTCAGCCTTGACGATTCTTTTTTTTTTTTTAATTATAATTGTTGATTTATTATTTATGTAAATTTTGTAACTGATTTTTTTATCCCAGTATACTTCCTTATACTCAGGTGACTCCTTTTTCTGATTTATATATATTTATATTACTTATTTTATAAATTTAAAAAAAAAAAAAAGAGTTCCTGAACCCATACTCAAAAAGTCCAACATAATCCATAAATGCTCAAAGAACCCAAATTTAAAAGATAACAATTCAACTTGAAAATTATAAAATAAAACCATCAAATACATAAAAGATCAACCAAACCCCAAACTTGAAGCCATTTTCAAACAGACAGAAAAATGGCATATAAACCCCAAAACAACCACACCCTCTTAAGAAAAACGAAACCCAGTAATGGGAAAAACGAAATTATAGCAGAAACTTCACATGGGTGTCATCAATTTCCATCGTATTAGATTAGTACTTTACACACTTATGTATTAAACCTAAACCAAACATTTAGAATGAGTAAAGTTAGAAATTACCTTTGATTTTTATATAATAATAATGGGTGCCGAGCTTAGAGAGCCTAGCGTGGACAGTCGCAGCTGGTGGTGAGTGATCCAAGAGTATGTACACTGTCAAGGCGTTGGATAGAATTAGGAGAGAGAAAATAAACAGAACAATATTATATAGGGACTTTCTTTCTTTCTTTCTTTCTTTCATTCAGTTTCTTTCTTTCTTTTCTTTTTAAAAAGAAAACCGTATTTAAAAAAAAAAAAAGTTTATATATATATAGGTTTTTAAAAAAAAAAAATTAATGTGGGTATAATTAATCACTACTTTCTAAAAAATGGGAAAAAGTATTTTCCTTGCTCCGTGTTTTTTTTAGTAGTTAACAAATTTCTCTGTGTCTTTAAAACCTACCAATTTCTTTCTCTTTATTTAAAAAATGAGAAATTATCTCCAAAACAATAATGCAATTTTCAACTTTTTCTTTTCCTTGCGAAGTACAATTAATAACTTCTTCAAAAGATTTACTAAGTGTCCGTTTGACAAAAATTATTTTTACCAACTTATTTTACTATTCAGCTTATTTTTGTTACTATTTTTAAGTCTCACTACACTTTTTAGTACTATTCATATGTTCCACTTTACTATTTTAACTAATTTTTACCTATATTTATAGTATTTTTAACAAAAAATTTTCAGTTTCAACAAAATGAGTAGATCCCAAATAGACAAATACTAAGAAAGTAACGGATTAAGAGTATTTGTTCTTTTCCCAAACAAAACTTAAATGGTGGAAAGTGCGTTTTTCCTTTCTAAAAGACTTTGATATGGTACTGTGGAGATTCGTAAATTAAAATTACTAAAATATATTTTTTTTATAATTTTATATATTATTAAGCATTTATTTTTTGTGTATTATTAAGTATATATCAATGTAAGAGTAATAATAAGTAATAAAAATGAATCCATAATCATTAAATAATGTTTTGAATACAACCCAATATATTAAAGATTAAGGATATGTTTGAAACAAGGAAGAGAAGAGAGGAGGTGTTTGAAATATTCCCTCCATCCAAACATAAAATAAATCAAACATAACTAGATTGACATGTCATATTAGTGCATGAATGCATACTAGTCATATTAAAACTTGATTGATTAGGTTATGGAAACTTGACATAAAATTAGAAAACAATTGAAAACTATTTTGGATTCTTATTGTGTTTTAACTTTTATGTTTTCAATTTGGATTCTAATTGTGTTTTGGAGTCATTAGACATAAGATACAATTTGAGTATTTTTACTTAAGCAAATCTCTTAATATCGAATCATCTGGAGTAGTTAAATTTGTATTAAGTATTTATACTAGCAATTGATCTTCAAATTTCTTGATTTTAAATCCTCAAATCCAGACACAGCCTACTATTCATAAAATTATAACAGTACAAGATATCTGTGCAGTGCAATGGTTCATCGCTAGAATATACATCTATATATAACCAAATTTATGAAGATGAGGTATTGATCACAAATAAACCTGTTGATGCATTCCATTCAACAAGTAATCTGAACAGTGTCTCAAATTAGTTAATCTTCTATCCCATTGAAAGGGACTAAAAATCTCCATATGACCCTGCTGAAATGTGATTCTCCGAAGTCCCAAAACAACTCCATACTTTGTGCTAAAGAAGCCATTAGATACCGTTTCAAGGCATATGTTGTTAATCTTAAATGAAACAGCATTTGAACACATCTAAACATTTGCAAGGAAAAAAGAAATGTATAGCAAGAATGGCCTTAAGTCGCGAGAGAACAGAAAATTACAGACTAGGCAACCAAATATTGATAAAAGACGATGTCAATCTAGAATTTAAGAAAATGTACGGTACTGCATAAATTCCAAATTGAAACTATAAAATGTACATACAATGGAAAGACTCATGAACTACAGCACTAGCAAGAAGACAATGTTTGAAGGGATCAACAAGCATGGTCTTCTAATTGTTGAGGAGATAAGAGAACTAAGGTCAGCTGATGAAAATTAGAACTACATAAACCAGAAGGTATCATAATGGTTAAGTATGACATGTAGATGTCAAATGGGGGCCGAACTTGTCCTGCGGAGCTGATACTTGGGCTCAGGAGGTGGTGCAGATGGCAGGACCTTCTCCTCCTCCTACAAAGAAAATTCACAGAGATATATTTACTTCCCAAAAAAAAACCGAGAAGAATTAAGTACAATGTTGCTTCTTTAAGCAACAAGAAAGAAGGAAAAGAACAGTATTCTTCCAGAGTCCCATTATCGGAGTCAATTTCATTCAAAGACAGCAAAACTAAATTCAAACACAAATATATACAGGGCAGTCAATCCTGCAGCAGAAAAGTAAACAGCAACACAAACATAACACTTGACTAAGCCAACAAGTCATAATCTTTTGTACACTGTAAGTAATCAAGATACAAAACAAAATTCATTCCAACTCTTCCAACTCAGAAGATAGCCAGTTTAACATGTTAATTATAATAGCATGTTGAGATCAGGTAATTCGAACACAATGGTAACCAGATAGGCCACCCAATCACAAAAACACTATTCATAATTATAGGAGACTTGAGAAGAATTCAACGAAGATAGCTAAGATGAATGGCTGGGTGTCTATAATGGAATCCTAATGAACAAAGCACACAAGGAAAAGTAGCAGTGGGTGGCTTTTCCAGTGGAATGTTGCCCTGTCAATATGTCAATATCAAATTCATCAAAATTTTGGCTCATGATCACATTGTGTTTTTTGCCCTGTGACATTACTCAGTTCCAAAATTCAAAACTTCCAAGTAGCCTTCAGCATATAGCATTAACAAACAAGAACTAAGGCCTCAACAAGTCCACAGCATTATTCTCTTGCTAAGAAAAAATGGTCTAATGCAAAATGCCCAAAAGAAAAAGTCTCCATTCTTCTCTATCTTATTTACTAAGATGGTTATAAACAGGAAAGAAGGTGGAATAACTCATATGATTCATATGACTTATAAAATTCATGTTAACATTGCCAGCATCTATGATCTGTTTTATGTTATTTCACATAGCATGAAGTAATAATCTAACATGATTCCACAGTAAATGTTTGAAATAACTAGCCCGTGAAGTACAATAATGCAATGCTATAGTGCTCCCTCTGAAATCATGAGCACATGCAAAAGGATGGTCTATTGAACCTTGGCAGACGAAGTTGGTATTGGTATGTGTATCAATCAGTCAAAACTAGAATACAAAGTAGAGTAAAAACCTATGGCATTTGTTAACAAATTACAGAACATGAAATGTATGTTATAGCAAGGAAGTTAACAATACAAACAAACGTAGTGATGTTTACTTATCATGATATGTAAGTCTGGGGAAACAAAGAAGCAAAACTTTTATTTCGGCATTACAAAAAAACAAATTTTAGCAAAAGTTGATAAAACTAATTTGTCTAGCTATAGTAGTCAAATTATATCAAAATGCCAAACTGAAAAAAAGTAAATGATTACAACCTAGGAACAGTATTCTTCTATATTCCTGACATTTTTTTACCTTTTCTAATCATATTTGAATATAAGATCTACCCAAACCCTAGCTTAGCCAAATACCACCTGAGTCAAGGCCTAGGTAAAAACATAAAAATTGCTTGGGGAAAACCCCAAAATCTTCTGAACTATGAAGGGAAAAGGTTTAGTTTGGCTATGGAGTGTAATCATCTTAGGTTTTAGTAATCTGGAGTCGTAGAATTCCTTTCAATTATTTAAATTAGCCAGGCCCAAAATTTTGGGACCAAGGCTTGGTTGTATTTAAATTGGAAGGTTTTGTTAATATTAAAATGCCAGGTGCAATTGACGTGACCCAATGATGGCCTCAAGATTTGACAACTACTTACACAAATTTGCTACGCTTTGGATTAGAGTGGACTATTAAATCAAAATTATTTTCAATATAAATATTCTCTCCTCTAAATTAAGAGAAAGATATTTAGTTCCAATATACATTTCCAAAGCTAAATAACATGCAGCTTTGTGCTGCCAAATCATTATTTTGGCATGTAATATATGCATATAGATCTTCAAAGTAGCATGATAGTTAATGATATGAAATAGGACAATGATAAGCCAATGAAAGCTGAGTCTGTGTGTTCACTAAACCACCATAGATGATGCAATCAAGCACTCCTCATTGCAATGCACTATCACAGCACATAAAAAAAGAGTATCTCAAAATTTTAACTAAAATGCTGTTGAGAGAAGAACCATGTCAGAAGATCCCTCCTTGTCTATGGATTCATTTGGTTAGGCATTTTGGGAGATTAAAAAAGTGTTTTTAAATCTCAAAACTTTGTTTTGCAACCACAACTCCTCATATCTTTTTTACAAATGCTCATTTTAAACTCAAAACACTATTTTCCAACAGTTTATACAAACGCACCCTATATATAAAGAGCATCTCAAAAACAGCCTCCAAACATTTGAAATCTCTCCAAAAGGTCAGGGCATGTCATGTGATTGTGAACAACACTGGAGGGGTCTACATCTTACCATGCGCCCAATTTCCACAGTCCAAACACCTGTGGGACACAAATTGACACCCTGATACACCTTGTGCATGTTTTAGCCAAAAGCATAGCCTAACCTAGAGACTGGAGAGGCTTAGGTTATCAAAGAGGATGCAAGCCTAAAAAGGGATGACACTTTGTTCTAGATATCCCTATATAATTGTCACATAACTCCCTAGAACTAGATAAAAGGCTATCGGTCTGACCTACGACAGGTTGCAAGAATAAGGAAAGAGTGCAAAAACATAACAACGCTAGCTTCACCACCTAAATTTGATTGAAACTCTAGGCTTCACCACTTATGAAGGCTTGGAATCACTAAACAGAGAGAGAGAGAGAGAGAGAGAGAGAGAGAGAGAGAGAGAGAGAGAGAGAGAGAGACTATCTTTATTCCATTTTATTCATCAAATTCAACATAACAATTATGTTTATTACTGGCTATAAAAAGGATACAATATTACATCAAATCAGGGAAATCCAATCATAAATAGTAATCAAATCCCATAATTCCAAATCTCATAATTACCAATTAGCTCTAGCTCAATTGGCAACTCCCTCTACCAATTCCCTCCCCTTGTAAGTCATGAGTTCAAGGCTCATCGGGTGCATGTAACTTACCAATCAAATAACATTTTCAAATCTCATAATCTGTATCAATGGAATCAATCAACATTAATCTAAGAAGCACGGACATAGATATGGGCACAGTATGAGTACAACACATCGACACGGCAATCTTTGAAAAATTAGGAAACGGATACGGTGAGGATACATATATTAATTCATTATTAGATATATTTTTATATTTATTTTTAAATATTGTTAAGCATTTATTTTTTTCATATAATGTTAAACAAATATCAATTTAAGATAAGTTAGGGATAATAAAGTGAATTCATAACTAATATATGATATTTAGAAATTAGAATACAAACCAAATAATAAGATCTAAAAGAGTAAATAAAAGATAACTGTTCAAGATTAAAACTAAAAAGAAATAAAAGATATGTGTGCCGGTCGCGTCCTTCAATTTTTCAACCAAAAAAAAAAAAAAAAAAAAAGACATAGGTGCAAAAGTGTCCTGAGTCCAACACAGGTATGGCAACCTAAATGAAGTGTCCGTACTTTCTAAACATTAATCTAGCATATACATCAACTGTCTTGGGGTGAGAGAAACTTGACCCCATCATGTACAGCTCATGATGACACTAGATGGGTCATAGACCTTGGAAAGAATGGGGCTCAAAGATAGTTTAAGTTTTGGTCCTTAATTGGGACAAAATGGGTTTTTTTTTTTTTTTTTTTTTTGGGGGGGGGGGGGGGGGGGTGGGGGGGTGTTATTGGGTTTGTTTGTTTTGGGTTGGATTGCAATGTTTGAACTTTAATTAATGGGCTAACCTGGGCTTGCAGTCATGATTCATGTTTTGATTTTCTGGTTCTTTCTTTTTTCCCCCGGTCTACACAATCAAAGCTAACCAACAAAGGGATTGTGAATCTTGCAGAAAACTTGGTCAAGCAACTCAATTTGGTGGTGGCAATGAGTGAGGTGGATTTCCAAAAGACTCCACAGGCTACACAATATTTGCTGGGTGCTGATCCCTAACAACTTAGGTGCTGATTCCTAAGTTTTTCTTTGAAGAGAATGTGAATCATAGGATAAGAGCAGGGTGGAGGGTGGAAAAAGTGGAGAAGTGCATCAAAAGTGTTGTGTGATCATAGAATACCTATTAAGTTAAAAAGAAAATTTTATAAGACTGTCATAGTATCAGCTATGCTCTATGGTACCAAATGTTGGACAGTTAAGAAGTAATATATTCATAGAGTGAGCGTAGCTGAAAGGAGAACCTTAAGATAGATAAGTGGAAATACACGGAAAGATAGGAAGAAATTCAAAATGAGAAAATTCACTTAAAGATACGGCCACGGGTATGGTCATGTTCAAAGGAGAGCAACTAATGCACTAGAGAGAGTGAGTTGATCCAATCTGAGGAAACGAAGAAAGGTAGAGTATGACCAAAAATCACATTAGTAGAAGTAACAAAAAAAAGACATGTCAATTAAGTGAGTAACAAAGAGTATGAGTTTAGATAGAGTAGAATGAAGGAAAAGAATACGTGTGGCCAATTCTAGACAAAGCCCTAGGTGCTGATTCTTAGGGGTTATCATTTTTCTTTTAATCAATTTTACCCTTTATCCCCGTTTGATATTGTCCAGCATCAATACCTTTTCAGTAACATTTTTTTGTTAGGTATACCTTCTCAGTAAGGTACCACAGCAGTAATACAGGTATATGAGGAAAAGTCTCACAATGAGGGATTCATGCATTATGCCTAGTTAAATGATGGCTACCACTAAATATGACCCATTATGTTTAGTGTTTACTGCATACCAAAAATACCTATATGAAGATCCAGTGCAAATAATCATGAAAACCTAAGAAAGGAAAAAGGAAATCAAAACAAATGAACAATCACTAATGAATTTATGTCTTTGATCTAGATATCCCAAAAGGTTGCTCTTGATTTATTACACCATATACGCAGTCAGAATGAACATGTCTGTTTACACTTATATATAACATCCAGAAATAATAATCAATCTAGTATCAGTGGTCGATGCCTCTATAGGCAATCAGGACTCTTAAATTAGAGTTTCCTTTGGTCAAAAACTACGGTGACATTTGTATGGTCATCTTGAAAGCTATGACAATTACAATAGAAGCCATAAAGCACAGAAATGATTCTACTGCCTTTCCTGCCAGTATTTTTCCTATCACCCTCTAAATTAAATGGTTAGTTTCAATGAGTTCCTCCAAGAACCAACATCTGGTATGGAACAATATATATTGAACGAATTAAAGAATTACAGTCTAGAAATGGTGCAATTTTATTGAAACATTCAAACTGGAGAAAAGCTTTTCAAGAGATCACAGGCCTTGGTGCTTCAGAGACATTGGACACTTCCATTGATTATGAGTTTTGGCAGTGCACTAAATAATAAGATGGGAAATGTGTCTAGACCAGAGCATGGTAAACAATGAAGCAGAAATGGAAGATGAAAATGGAGGCAGAAGATTGAGAAGCAACAACGAGAACAATATAGTAAATGCAGTAAATTGCATCTTAACAAACATAGGGCAATTTTAACTATAAATTTAAGGATGTTTACCTCCCAAAAGTTCCCAAAGCTCTTTTTTAAAGGAAAATACAATTCTGAGCATGGCAACAGATAATTACTAAACTTGAGAAAAAAAAAACTGCCTGAAATTTTCGAAGTTATATTTGTTTGGAAGAAGTCCTCTACAATAGAGCAGCTCTCCAAAACAGGAAAATGTTTTCCGTAACAAAAGCATAAAGCCTTCTCCCTGAGCTACTATCCCAGCTATTCCTCCATTGATTTATGTATCTTAAATGACCATGTGTAGTGTGCAAGACAAGCACCAAGAAGCTATGTATCTTAAATTCAACCAAGCTTAGTTTATCAAACTCTATCAAACAAAGGTGATACCAGAAGTTCCTTTATATTTCGTATCTGGCTTGGTTAACTTGTAATATACTTTTCAATAGGATATACATGTGTCTGGTTATTTGACTTTTATCTTATCTATCATGCAATGACATTACAAAGTATAAACCCATGAAATTATCTATGCTTCCTGACAGCATTGTTATTTGTTCCACTAAAAAACCGCAAGGAGGAAAGAGAAATATGGAAAGTTCAGGATTGGAAAAATTAGTTTTTACTTTTTGCAACAAAGCTGTTCCACATGCCACATCAGAAATAAAGGATGGCGAATCGCTAGGGCAGTAACCTACTTTGCTAACTCTGCTTTGCCATACATAAAGTTCATACACAGAAATCACCATAGCAAAGTTAAATAAGGTATCCATAGTACCAAGTGGGGGATTGAAGGGGGGGGGGGGGGGGGGTGGTGAAGCAAATGATAGCAGATGTAAAAGATGAAGGATACCAAAGTACAAATCACCTCAGAACTTTTTTCCCAAAGTGTCATCTCATTTTACCAAATCTCATTGGAGAAAAATATACTGATCAAAAACATTCATTGGAGTAAATTATATTGCTCTACTAATTTGGGATGAAGGTTAAAATTGAACTATATAGATATAAAATGCAATCTAGAGCAGAAGAAAAATTTCCCAGCCTCATACTATACAGACCAATCCCCAAATTATCTCAAGACCAAAATTCATATAAAAGCTAATATAATTGATAAAAAAAAATAATAATAATAAATCCTAGATAAACCATTTTTATCACTTAAATTTGATAAGTTTTCCCATTGGTGCAATTTGCCCCTTCATGATTAGCTACATATTGAACTACTAATCTGACAGATTACTTCCTCTTATTCAACCTCAGAACTTAAAAATCTAGTGCAAAACTTAATCTATGTTACTAGAATCATTTGAATTGGATGTTGTCACACGTAAAAGACATCATTAATCCAAAATGTAACACAACCGATAGGGACTCCAGCTAATGTGATGAACAAGGGATGGAGTGGATGACGAACTGTTAGCTTTACAACAACCCAAACAACCAAGATGCAGGAAAATCAACTAAACAAGAATGAACAGCCAAATTGTTCCTACCTTCTGTCTTCTAAGCCTTTCGTTCTCCTCTTCCAGACGTGAGACTTTGTTCTCCAGCTCATGTGTATAAGCCTGTCCATCAACATAATTATCTACTAAGATCACAGGGAAACACATATAAAACAATCAGAAGGGATTTTTTTTTTTTTTTTTTGGGGGGGGGGGGGGGGGGGGGGGGGGGTGGGGGATTTAATATTTAAAACTTGACCTGCTTTCTTGCTCTAGACCGAGCTGCAGATTCCCTATTCTTAATCATTCTCTTCTGCCTCCTTTCAACCGTCTTCTCAACCACTTCGCCAGTAGCCCCCCTTTTCCGCCCCGGTGTCTGAGTATCCGATAATGTGCCAATCAAAGAAGTGGGAGACATTGTCATGTGGGTATCCGAGAATGGTGCATCCATAACCGGAAGAGGCTGCTGCTGAACCTGAACCGGAACTGGAACTGGAACTGGATGATGCATAAGAACCATCATATTCTGCTGTTGTTGCTGCACTGATGGGAGCTGAAATTGCATTTGCATCCAATGACTATGTTGGGGTGCAGCAATTGAATCAACCCCTAAAACACCAGCAGCAGCATTGCCTTTCTCACTGTTATTATTATTATTATTATTATTATTATAAGATTCAGTGACTACCCCAGCTTTAACCAAAAAATCCTCAAGGGTTATTTCACCAAGAGTAGGATTTTTCTCCTGAACCTTATTCCTCTCTTGATCACTGTACTCGTTGTTCTTATGCTGAATATCTTTCCACACCTCATCAACAGTCTTCTTGCTCAGATCCCTTAAAAGTGTTAAGCTTCCCTGCTTATGCAGACCCGAGGCTGAACCAGAAATGACATTATTATTATTATCAGGGGCCTGAGTAGCTTCTGCAGTCCACACAGTCTTGAGAAGCTCATCCAGATTCATGCTGCTTAATGGCTTCCCCAAATCACCAAGCTGGGTCTGAACCTCATCAAGGGTGAGACTGTACAAGGAGCCTTGGCGAGCCAGTGACTCTGACTTGTGCATTTGGACAGTACTAACACCACCACCTTGAGATCCCACTGACTGAGCCCCCATTCACCTATATAGTTTCTATCATTCCAGAAATCAATCTCAAATACCCTTTTATCAAGAAGAAGAAAAAAAATTATAATCCTACTGTAAAGATGGTAACTTGAATATCAATAAATCCATAAACCCAGATCATGAATCAACAAATAATTTTAAAATAAAGCAGTTTTGGGGTATGAATTAAAAGACCCAGATAAAAAAAAAAAAGGTGAAGAAAATGTAGCTATTGACACTTCGAAAGCAAGAAAAAAGGCCCAGAAATGAAACAGAAGTACCTACATTCTATACAAGAGAAGAAGGAGTTTTTAGTTTATTTGTTTGATTTGAGTAAAGAAAAATGAATTAAAAAGAAAGAGAATTTAGGAACCAAACACAAAAAGAAGAAGAAGAAGAAAAGAGAATCTGCACTTGTTCTGACTTAGTAAGTGTTCAGGTGGCAGGACTTTCTCTTTTCTTTCACTTGCACTCGCCACAGGATCCGATCTGATGAATCTATAAAAGTGACATTTTCTGGGTAGTGGGGACAATGGCACACTTGTATCAATTCTTCTCCATACTAAAAACAATTTTCACTTCAAAAACAAATAAAAATACTACTACTACTTAATAATAAAAACATACATTCCCAATTTCCCATTCCCCAATTGCATTCCATAACCATTCCCACCTTCTCACACTTTTCTTTTCTTTTTTTTCTTTTCTTTTCTTTTTTATAATTGAGACATCCTAGGTTTTTCTTTTTCATTTTTCCTATTCAACTGCCACTTGGTTTTTTTTTTTTTTTTTTTTTCCATTTTTTTTGTCTCAACTGCCAGTTAATTGCAGTTGAAGTAAACAGTTTAAATTTTATAATTTAACTTTTTAAAGACAGCCTGCTTTTTAGGTTCTACTTGTACTAATATATTTCTCAGTGGATGACCACGTGTACTATGTTTCGTACACGTGAGAGAGATCGTTAAGAAGAATAAGAAATCGATTTAGGACTGTCAAATGAGCCAGGTCAAGCTGAAGTATATTTGCTAGTCCAATCACACATAAAAGTTATGCATGAGACATGGCAAAACGGGTTACACCCCCACGACCCGTCCGAACCGAATGTTTTGATCTCAAAGTAAAAATGAGTTGATTCATAACTCAATTTTTTTTGCAGGTTGACCCAACCCAATCTAACCCTTTATTAAAAATAAAATTCAAACATCTAATTTATAGTGCCCAACTAAAACTTATGTTCAATTTATTTTAAAGTAAAATGTTTTCAAATGTAAAATACTTTTAAGTATTTTGTTTGACATGTAAAATTCTTCAAACAAATCACAAAAATTTGTGGCTGACTAGAGTTCAAAGGTCCAATGACCAAATTGTCGAAATTAGCAACCAGTACGGTGGCTTTGGTGACTGGATTACTAGTGACTGTTGCCAGAATGGTGTCTCCAATGACCAAAACTCCAAAACCGATCACTAGAACATCAACTCCAATGACCAACAAATGCCATCGGAGCAACATCTCTGTTGACTAGACTATTGGCACCAATCATCGGAACAACTGCTTTAGTCACCAGACCACTGGCAATTGCCATTGGAACAAGAGTTCTGATGATTGGAACAAGAGTTCTGATGATCGGACCCTTAGTATCGGTCACTAGAATAGTGGCTCCGGCTACCAAAACGCCAACATTGGCTGTCCAACTACCAAATCAATGACCTAGCCAACAAATGAGGGGGGGGGGGTGAGGGGGGTGCAGACACCATATTTTTTTGAAAATGTTTTACATAAATTTAATCACAATTATATGCCAAAACAAACGCTTTAATTGAGAAACCATTTTTTGAAAAATGTTTTACTTTATAAAACAAACGAAGCATTAATTGTCAAATTGACAATTACATGCTACTGCTACTGCCAGCTGCCCAGCCACATAATTTGAAAAAAAAAAAAAAACTAATGGCTACACGTTTCATGTAATTCCTCACAAGGTTCTTTCTCTGGTCCACTCAGTGCATCAAGTTCTGATGCTTCACGTTTCATGTACTTCCTTGCCAATTGCACTCATGAGAGCTTTATTTGCAATGAAGAAATTACTACAGCATGACACATTCTAGCAGCTAGAGACACATAAACACACCTTTTCCAATGGTAAGTATATATATTTTATCTACATTAATCATGCAGTGGCAGCAATGAACTTACTATGTCATGTAATTGGTCCATCAACCTTGGTATATAACCTGGATTGAAAGCTAATCAGATTGCAATTTTTTGTCATTACAGGGGGCACATTAGCAAATTACTTCCTATGAACCTAAAATCTTACAACCTAAACATTGCTTATTCCAAATAACTTCTTTTTTTTTTCTTTTTTCTTTTTTTTAATAATTTCAAAGCAACATTTTGAAACCAATCTCACAAATCACAATCAACTAAAATGGAACCTTCTTTCTTTCTTTTGTTTTTCAGTTAATTTAAAAGCAAACCTTTGTGTTTGTACTATTTTGTTTTTGGTTAGCAATGTTGAGATTTGTGTAATTTTATTATTAATAAACATGTATCAATATGTTGATCTAAGATCTTTTTTTACATGGACAATTCTAAATTAATGCATTTTACGCCAAGTAATACTTATTATTTATCAAATGACAAATACATGTTTTATATAATATTAATATATATATATATATATATATATATATATATATATATATTGAAAATAAGGGTAATGGGATTCGTCATTTATTCGGATTTTTAAGGATTTATCTTTCTTAGAATTGGAAGAAAAAAATTGAAATGAATGTTCCAAATTTCACCTATACCTTTGAGATTTAAAAAAAAATTAAAAAAAAGGGTTTTTTTTCCTATAATTTGGGGGTTTTTAATAGTTTTCAAGGTGTTTTAATAATTTTCATATAGTTCAAGCTTAATTTTATGATTTTTATGGTCTTAGATTATTTTGGATATTTTCATGTAATTTAGGGTTGATTTGGTGATTTTAGTGTCTTAAGGGTATTTTGGTCACATGTGGATGAATCATGGTTAAATTGATAATTAAGGGATTTGGTACTCTTTGTAAGGTCCAGAGCAATTTTGTAATTTCTTAAAGTCGTAAGGTCAAGATAGTTGCAGTACATAAAGAATACAATGAACCCTCCAAGCCCAAGCTCCTACATGTACTTGAGCCCTCAAGCTCCAGCTAGCAACTGACATCACCGAGCCCTTTCTCTTCCTAGCTTACCGGAGATCCTCCATTAAAGCTCCAATGGAATCACCACCAATGAAGATTGGATTTAGGTTGTGGCTTCTCAAGTTTCCTAACCCAGTCACTCACTACCAAGTATGTGTGTTGTGGATGAGGAAAATGTTTATAGAATCTCTATCAATGGAGTGAAAGTGATGGAAAAGGGAGATGAAGAACTTGGTTTTTTTCTAAGGAAAAAGTTCTCTCTTTTCACACAAAGGAATGGCTTCACTCTCTTGGCACCCTTTAAGGTTTCTAGGTTTGGTCAATGCTTATCTGAAGCCTTTTGCCACGCCTCAATTGTATGTGTGTTTGTGTTGGCAGAAAAACAATGGTTGGTGCAATTTGTAGAGTCCAGAGATCGTGCAACTCGCAACTTGTTCGCCCCCTAAGGTCACGAGGTGCACGTCTACACTCTTAAACAAACACTTGCCATGTGGACTTCACGGATAGCTTAGGTTGCGAGCAGGTCATCTCTAGGCCGCAAATTCTAGGGTTGATGCAGCTTCCTGTCTTCAAGGAGAGGCTTAAGAACACTACCCCAACTTACATGAAAACCCATAAAACAATACATCACTAATAAATGTATTACATATAAAGTTTTGTCACTGAATAAAGCCAACATAAAACATGACTTCTCAGTAAATAGGAATTAAAGCATGTATTTTGTTTTAGATTGTATCTAGAACTAAAGAAATGTAATTTTTGGTTATTATCAACGAAATGTACATTTTCAATTCATCAATAAGAATGATGCAATTTTTAATTTGGTTTTCTTATTTTTCCAATTAAATAAGTGGCGACTCGATTGTACAAATTTTGACCTATGAGGGATGATAACAACAGTAGAACCTCCTCATTGTCTCTTGAGAGACAACTAACACAACTCCACCCTATTTGCATGGGACAAGTGCCAAAAACTTAATTGGAAGGTTTGGGTCGGGAGCGTTTTCTCTCACAAGTTTGCAAACTTGGTTGATTTTAATTATTCTATTGGGTTAGATAAGGTTAGTTTTTGGTTAGGTGGGGTTTTAAATGAAATGGGCTTCAAAATGTTAGTTTAGTTAGACTCGACGTAGCCAAATCTAAATATAAGGGTTCACCTAATCAAATGACATGCACTTTTATATCCTTGAGCCCCTGTATTTTTCTATTTCTTTCTCTCGACTTGGTTAAACTTAATAGGGGAAGGATTTGCTGCAAACTCTATTATAGGACTTGCTGCAAACAGAGTTAGGTGGCAAGCCATAAGAGTTACAGGTGTCCTTAGGTCATGAGCATTGCACACGACCAGTGTAGCATATGATCACTTGCTGTCACTCTTATGGCCTACTACCTAATAGAGTTTGTAGCAAGTCCTGCAATAGAGTTTTTAGCAGATTCTTTCCCAACTTAATATACTATCTTTTTCTTTAACTCTCTCTTGAGCTTCTGCCATGATCAAAGCTCCCTCTAATTATTCTCCTTACCTTTTCTATAGCTTTCTCTCTCACTACTTCAAGTCTTCACTTTCTCAATTATTCTCTCAAATTCATGGATCTTGGTGTGGGATTAGGTAGTGAAAAACAAAGTATAGTAATAACATAGACGAGATAAATAAATAATGAAACATCTATAACGTAACCTTAGAATAAAGTTCATATCTATAATATCCCTAGTGCTCTATGAAACCAAAATTAATTCCTATTTTCGACATCTACAAAATTATAACTTAAAAGCTCTGAATGGATGCTCAATTAAGAATTATGAACTCCTCAAATCTGTGTCATTAGTCGATGTGGAATTTGTTGATTTAGTTCAATAGTTTATGACTATGAAATGCATTCCCTCTTTACCCATTAAATTGTAAATGATTGTAATTAAGAAGCTAAAGAAGTTTCTGAGTTTAACACTAATTTCACCTATACCTTTGAGATTTAAAAAAAAAAAAATTAAAAAAGGGTTTTTTTTTCCTATAATTTGGGGGGTTTTAATAGTTTTCAAGGTGTTTTAATAATTTTCATATAGTTCAAGCTTAATTTTATGATTTTTATGGTCTTAGATTATTTTGGATATTTTCATGTAATTTAGGGTTGATTTGGTGATTTTAGTGTCTTAAGGGTATTTTGGTCACATGTGGATGAATCATGGTTAAATTGATAATTAAGGGATTTGGTACTCTTTGTAAAGTCCAGAGCAATTTTGTAATTTTTTAAAGTCGTAAGGTCAAGATAGTTGCAGTACATAAAGAATACAATGAACCCTCCAAGCCCAAGCTCCTACATGTACTTGAGCCCTCAAGCTCCAGCTAGCAATTGACTTCATCGAGCCCTTTCTCTTCCTAGCTTACCGGAGATCCTCCATTAAAGCTCCAATGGAATCACCACCAATGAAGATTGGATTTAGGTTGTGGCTTCTCAAGTTTCCTTACCCAGTCACTCACTACCAAGTATGTGTGTTGTGGATGAGGAAAATGTTTATAGAATCTCTATCAATGGAGTGAAAGTGATGGAAAAGGGAGATGAAGAACTTGGTTTTTTTCTAAGGAAAAAGTTCTCTCTTTTCACACAAAGGAATGGCTTCACTCTCTTGGCACCCTTTAAGGTTTCTAGGTTTGGTCAATGCTTATCTGAAGCCTTTTGCCACGCCTCAATTGTGTGTGTGTTTGTGTTGGCAAAAAAACAATGGTTGGTGCAATTTGTAGAGTCCAAAGATCGTGCAACTCGCGACTTGTTCGCCCCCTAAGGTCATGAGGTGCACGTCTACACTCTTAAACAAACACTTGCCATGTGGACTTCACGGATAGCTTAGGTTGCGAGCAGGTCATCTCTAGGCCGCAAATTCTAGGGTTGATCCAGCTTCCTGTCTTCAAGGAGAGGCTTAAGAACACTACCCCAACTTACATGAAAACCCATAAAACAATACATCACTAATAAATGTATTACATATAAAGTTTTGTCACTGAATAAAGCCAACATAAAACATGACTTCTCAATAAATAGGAATTAAAGCATTGTATTTTGTTTTAGATTGTATCTAGAACTAAAGCAATGTAATTTTTGGTTATTATCAACGAAATGTACATTTTCAATTCATCAATAAGAATGATGCAATTTTCAGTTTGGTTTTCTTATTTTTCCAATTAAATAAGTGGCGACTCGATTGTACAAATTTTGACCTATGAGGGATGATAACAGCAGTAGAACCTCCTCTTTGTCTCTTGAGAGACAACTAACACAACTCCACCCTATTTGCATGGGACAAGTGCCAAAAACTTAATTGGAAGGTTTGGGTCGGGAGCGTTTTCTCTCACAAGTTTGCAAACTTGGTTGATTTTCATTATTCTATTGGGTTAGATAAGGTTAGTTTTTGGTTAGGTGGGGTTTTAAATGAAATGGGCTTCAAAATGTTAGTTTAGTTAGACTCGATGTAGCCAAATCTAAATATAAGGGTTCACCTAATCAAATGACATGCACTTTTATATCCTTGAGCCCCTTTATTTTTCTATTTCTTTCTCTCGACTTGGTTAAACTTAATAGGAGAAGGATTTGCTGCAAACTCTATTATAGGACTTGCTGCAAACAGAGTTAGGTGGCAAGCCATAAGAGTTACAGGTGTCCTTAGGTCATGTGCATTGCACATGACCAGTGTAGCATATGATCACTTGCTGTCACTCTTATGGCCTACTACCTAATAGAGTTTGTAGCAAGTCCTGCAATAGAGTTTTTAGCAAATTCTTTCCCAACTTAATATACTATCTTTTTCTTTAACTCTCTCTTGAGCTTCTGCCATGATCAAAGCTCCCTCTAATTATTCTCCTTACCTTTTCTATAGCTTTCTCTCTCACTACTTCAAGTCTTCACTTTCTCAATTATTCTCTCAAATTCATGGATCTTGGTGTGGGATTAGGTAGTGAAAAACAAAGTATAGTAATAACATAGACGAGATAAATAAATAATGAAACATCTATAACGTAACCTTAGAATAAAGTTCATATCTATAATATCCCTAGTGCTCTATGAAACCAAAATTAATTCCTATTTGAAGGATTTGCTGCAAACTCTATTATAGGACTTGCTGCAAACAGAGTTAGGTGGCAAGCCATAAGAGTTACAGGTGTCCTTAGGTCATGTGCATTGCACATGACCAGTGTAGCATATGATCACTTGCTGTCACTCTTATGGCCTACTACCTAATAGAGTTTGTAGCAAGTCCTGCAATAGAGTTTTTAGCAAATTCTTTCCCAACTTAATATACTATCTTTTTCTTTAACTCTCTCTTGAGCTTCTGCCATGATCAAAGCTCCCTCTAATTATTCTCCTTACCTTTTCTATAGCTTTCTCTCTCACTACTTCAAGTCTTCACTTTCTCAATTATTCTCTCAAATTCATGGATCTTGGTGTGGGATTAGGTAGTGAAAAACAAAGTATAGTAATAACATAGACGAGATAAATAAATAATGAAACATCTATAACGTAACCTTAGAATAAAGTTCATATCTATAATATCCCTAGTGCTCTATGAAACCAAAATTAATTCCTATTTTCGACATCTACAAAATTATAACTTAAAAGCTCTGAATGGATGCTCAATTAAGAATTATGAACTCCTCAAATCTGTGTCATTAGTCGATGTGGAATTTGTTGATTTAGTTCAATAGTTTATGACTATGAAATGCATTCCCTCTTTACCCATTAAATTGTAAATGATTGTAATTAAGAAGCTAAAGAAGTTTCTGAGTTTAACACATCTGTGGATGAGCACATTTACTGAGGCCATGAAGAGAGGACAATTTGTCTTGAAGAAGACTTTAGAATCAATTCTGATTTTGGTGTGAATAGGAAGAAAGCAAAGGTATTTTTGGTTCATATATATGTATGCATGTATGTATGTATGTACTTAAAGATGTAATCTTTGTTTTCTTTCCAAAACCTTATAAACAAATGTACGAATTGAGGCAATGCTAACATCGTGCTTTGCTCTTTGTGTGTGTGGGGGTAGCTCCGAGGTGGGAATCTCAGCTGCATGTGGGGATTAAAGGCGAAGCAATTGGACAAACTCATTCAAAAGCACATGTAATGCATGCATTAGAATCCGAGTATGCGTTCCACCGAGGAGAGAATGCACGTGAAACTGTTTATCATGTTCCTAAGCTATGCCTCTACAGAGTGTAATGTTCTCTGTTTTGTGTAATATATTACAAATTTTACTACATAATTTTTATAAAGTAATATGACACTAATTAAAAAAAAAAATGTAATTTCACATTCGTTTATTGTGTTTTTGGGAAATCCGTTAATCACTTTTGTTATTATTACATTGTAGATGTTATCATATGCGGTAAATTCTGTATTATTTTAACATTTTTCTTATATTCTATCAAGAGCTTCCATTTCAATATGATATCTGCTACCTTAAAAAAGTTGTTTACTTTTAGAGTATATAATCGACAACCATTGGCTCAAGTGTGGGCTACCAGTTTTTTTTTTTTTTTTAAGCTTCATTTCTATAATCTTTGAAAGTTTAGAATACATTATCAATATAAGAGCCATTGAGCCAATACAATGAGGTCTGAAGTCAAAACTCTCTCTCTCTCTCTCTCTGCTCTTTCACTGAGATAGAACCACATGCAAGAACAATATTCAGCAAAGTGCCATAATTAGCTTTACATATTTTAAAAACAATACGAACGCATTAAATATATTTCTCAAAGTTATCTTAAAATTGCCAACTAGCTAGTTTGACAAATATATTACTCATTTAAAACCCTTATCATTACCTTAAGTAGTCAGTGCCATATTCTTTTTTGGAGTAGTTTTTAATGGCCAAATCATTTGAGAATTGTCTCTCTTGTCTACTTCTCTCTCCTACTTAACAAAGTCTTTTCGATGAAGCCAATATCCTGTGTCAGAAAGAAGGGGTTGTCCAAGACCAATATATGTGTATGTATGTTCCTCTAAAATAGCAGTCTCAAAAGGGCTTTTCTTTTTATTCCAACAGGTGGATTTGCATTGTCATATTTGGTTGGGTGGAGTGGACTAAGCATTTGCACGCCACACCTCACTACGCACTGATAAAAGTACAAAAAATTATGGATTTCTATATTATATTTCTGAGGCTTGCTTTCATCTCACTGTACCTCTCTAATAGATTAATTAAACTATATTATTTAAAGTTAAAAGGGCAGCCATACGAGGATGAGGTCATGAATCTCACTGAAGTGAAGTGCTAGGATTACACTGTGTTTGGTAAATGTTCAGTTCATGAGAAACGGGAAGGGAATCATCAATCATCACACATTATAGATGTTCGTTTATGACAACAAGGTATTTGGAAGATAACATAGATTAAAAGATCTTTATAAGCTTACTGAGACTAATTACTTTAGTATTTGATAATTCAATCATCCTGTTGGTGACGTTATCAAAATCGAACCAGGCCTTAATATTGATATTCTTTCTAAGACACAAATTGAAAAATTTTCAACCCAAATATTTTCTATTTGAATTTTTTTTCTTATATTAATACTATCATCTTTGATGAGATAATTATGAATAAAGATACCTCTCATCCTATCAAATAATTTGCATTTAGCCCTATTGTAATTGTAAGAAATTACTACTCACAATCAAAGCTGTGTGAACATATTTTTTCAAAATGAAGTATAATTAAGAGAGATTTAGCACACAAGTCTAATTTTAAACCTATTAAAATAGTGTACAATTAAAATTTTGTTATAAAAAGATTGTGATTTACTAATGTTATCAATTTTGTTCTGTTCCAACAAGAACGGTCATATATTTTATGATTATTTTTCATTAATAATGTGATTATTTTTCAGCTTATTAATTTAGCAAATATATATATATATATATAT